>NC_067480.1:16641409-16750050 GCF_947179515.1 Apodemus sylvaticus
GGTTACCTGTTGAGAGAATTTTGGGGTCATAGGGAAGAGGGGCGAAAAGAACGTGCGGCCAAGTCAATGTTCACTGATCAAAGCCGTAAACTTTAATGGCGCCAGACCTTTTAACAGTTCGGGCAAACCCTTCCCCCCAGACTCCAGGCTGAGTTCCGGTGGAAGTTGTCTAGCTTCTCTTGGAGGTCTTCGTCTTGACTGCTCCGGCAGCTGGGTGGGTCACTTGCTTAATTCAGGAATCTCTATACCTGGAGGAACAATGAACTTAACCTTTACTACGAGCGCTCCACCCTAGGTGGAGCAGGATCCTGGCTAACTGGGAGAAGTTAACCTTGACCAAAGTCAAACTCTGACCAAGTGCAAGACTGCCCCAATATGGCTCTGTACATGTCCTCCCTTTTTTTTTTAATTTGAACACGAGGAGGTAGAAAACAAGTGGATAAATATCCTTCATAAGAAGGCGGGCCTTAACCAGGAGGGGAAGCATTGACCGTAATTCCTCTTAAATATTGTATAACGTCTTTTTCAGAGGAGGGGTAATAGGCTCCCTTATTATTTTAAGGACAGCCTCTCGACGTTAACCCCTATGCAATTAGGTGTACTTCCTGGGGACTCAGAAGCAGAAATTCACCTCCCCATGCAGTGCTTTGCCTCGCACGTCTCGCTGGTACCCATGTTTGTTCATAAACAAACACACATAGATCTGAGTTCTATGTGGCTCCCTCTTTGGAGATCCACTTGTGTAAGTTTTGAAGCCAGGGGGGTCTGCAAGTGTCTTTAACAGACATGTAATCTCTCCATCCAGGTGAGCCTGGGTGGAGACAGCCAGTCTGCTTAACAGACAAGGTCAAGAGTTAAAGGTGGAATAGGATTAACTTGTCCCAGAAGTATCCAATTCAGTTGTAAATTAACAACTTTAAGGACCCAAAGCTTGGCCTCTGAGGTGGAGAGGTAGCCTTGTGTATCAAGAAATAAGCTGTTACTTCTCAGGAAAAGTGGCGACTATATGTTAAATTAACACAGCTGGCTGAAGATTGTTAGCCATCTTCAAAATTGGAATCTTCAATATTGGAATTATTTCTAGACCAGTCTATGGTTGAGTCAGCTGAACACAATAAGGAGAAGAGTCATTTTAACTCTTCTTAGATTAATTTTTCCTAAGCTAGCATAACAGTCTCCATGTTCTGTCCCACAAAGTCTAAAAGCTTAAAGCTAGGCAATTTATCTAACCTGGGACATTTGACAATTGAGGTAAGTCAAGAACATATACCCAATATAGCTCTTATGTTACCATGGTCTGGGCATTCAGCAAGCACAGTCAGCATATCTTCTGCAGCATTCTGTGGAAAAAACAGAGGACTTGCCTTCTCCCCCAATATTAAATCAGGATCATGGCATATGTTAGTAAGTGAATTCCTTCATTTCACCTAGACATCAATATGTCTAATTACAAGATGTCATATACATTTAGCAATGAGTTTCTTGGCATCCAAATTTTAAAATTTTTTTTTAAAAACATGCAAGCATAATTTAAATTATATGCACAGGGACACAATTTCCCCTCTCTTCTTTCTTCCAAGAAGATATTGTTTTATTAATTTAAGTTGGAACACAAAGTATAAACCATAACATAGGCAATAACTATGTAATTATATAAAATATAGTTGCTTTTTCTGTTAGAGCAGTTGCAACTAGACAGCCTAAAAATGAATCATTAGTCACATGTACATATTTTTTAATCTTTTAAATTAGAAATATGAATATCATTTATCTGTAATAACTAAGTCCTCTAGGATTAACACCATTACGTGGTAGAGGTAGAAACTGAGGACATCAAGAACAAATCTTTATAATTTGATGTGCACAAAATATAAAATTATTTCAAATACCTAAAGGACAGTCATTTAGAGAACATATCCTTTGTTCTTAGAAATTTGAATCACATTTGTATAAACTGTAGAAATTAAGAATTAGCAGTATTAAAAATGGACCAATTTTAAGCAATTATAAACCATGAGCTATGTAAATCTACTATTATTAAAAGCTTGACCTTTAACATCTTAAAAATAGCTGCTATAGCACCCAATTCAGGTATCTGTGTTGAAGCAGGGAGAAACTTAAAGGAATAAACATGTGATCTGATAGTACAAATTATCTTTTGGATAACAATTATTAATTTTGCCTAAAAATGCTTGCCATGTAATAGATCAACCATTAATAATAAATTTGATTGTTGCTTGAAGCAAGGAACAAATGTTTCCTACCTTGAAAACAGAGGTTTAAGACCTTTTGTGGCAAGCTTAAAATGAGGTAAATATAAGATAAAGCCAATTAATATATCTTAACAACCTTTGAAAGCCATTTACCTAAAAATTCTAAAAGTCTATAGGAGCAAGGGCCTGTAACAAACATTCTATGAACATTATACACTGAAAATTTTAAGATCTTAACTTCTAGTATAAAAACAGAGACAAAACACCTTTTTTTTTTTTTAATCTGCCCTAGGATCTACCTTTAGTCCTTGGCAAGGACTAGACCTGAGCCTTTTAACTAAGACAGGATTAAACAAAAGAAACCTGTAATTTCATGGTCAAAGGAACCTACTTGATATCAAATACATTTCTACAGAGATATCCTTTTTAATCTTGGAGGGTTAAATTTTGCTCCTACCATTGTAGCCTATAAACTTGTGGAAAAGTGGCAATGGGCCTCTAAAACCCATAGCTGTATCACTCTCAAAATTATCTTAATTACAAAATGTTAACAATTACGAGCCTGCAAACTGAAAACTGTAGCCAATGACACACTGATTTTTATTGTAACTCAATGTTTTCTTGCAATATTAGAGCACAATTGTAATTTTGGAATCAAATCTCAATTTTAAACAATCTATTTTCTTTAAAATTAATGGCAAACACATATTTACAGCACAAGGTTTGTATGCCAGTTCTTATGTTCAAGTGTATAACAGTGTAACTTATTAAAGAGACAATATTTTAAATCTTAACCTTCATTAAGTCTAATCTCCAGGCCAAGATTCACATGAAACACCATGCCAATTTAGGAGCGTCCCAAAGGCCTGTATTGCGTCATGCCACATGGTGTTCAAAATGGCGACTACCCTAAACTACCAGCCTTAATCATCATGCCACGTGTTTGTTTAAAAATGGCGACTACCCTAAACTACCAGCTTTCACCTAACATTTGTTAATAACATTATACCTTTTAAATCATGTCCAGTGACTTAAGCCAATACTCTATAGTCAAGTCATGCGAAATATACCTTTAAATCCAATTATAAACAAGAACAAGGCATGAGTGGCATTAGGCCACGTGTAGTTAGTTAAGATAGCTCTAACACTGAATCACCAGTTTTAAACTAACCTTTTCTTAATAACACTATACCTTTTACATAATAACCAATTAATTTATAACTCTTTAGTCAAGAAATGTAAAGCCTTATATCATTAAAACCAATTAGAAGCAAGTATAAAGCGACTACATGAATTTCACAAGCCAAACCAAGGTCTTCCCAAATCTTGAGGTTTCTGGGCTTTAAGAGCGGCTTTTTCCCCAGCCACGCTTGCCTCTTGAGTGAGCTGCGCTGTCGCGGCGTGGCTTTGAATCAATCCCCACACAAACTGTGGCTGGCTCAAGAGGTTACCAGCAGATGTAATCTTTACCAATTTTTTCTTTTTAACATGAAACAGTCATTCACACAAAGACACAGAGAGGACATAAACATACACATAGACAGTCGGTGCACCGGGACAAACACGGAAAGATACACAGAAAGTTAAGCGTGCTTGTTAAGCAATTGCATCCATTCTCCTCTTTAAACAGCTCTTAGAAGCTGTGGACATATGCCTATTTTTAAAAACCCCTTTCTTTTCACCGAAATCAGCTCTTACGAGCTTTGGGCAAATGCCTACCAAATTCCTTCCCCATATTTCCCTATCTTATCAACCCAAGCAGTCCCTGCGCTGGGTCCACACAGTATGCTTGAAAAACTGTATCCATTCCTGCACTCACAACAATAGACACGAATTCACTAGCGCTAGTTTTGACCTCTATGTTGCTTACCGTGCGGATACCATTAATTTTCACCTTTTTCTGCGAAGCTTCGCTGGATAGGGCTACCTCAGGAAATTCTCTCGTGGCAGGTCTCCCACGTTCAGGCGCCAATATGTAGCTGCCCGCAGCCACATGTAAACCGGGTTACCTGTTGAGAGAATTTTGGGGTCATAGGGAAGAGGGGCGAAAAGAACGTGCGGCCAAGTCAATGTTCACTGATCAAAGCCGTAAACTTTAATGGCGCCAGACCTTTTAACAGTTCGGGCAAACCCTTCCCCCCAGACTCCAGGCTGAGTTCCGGTGGAAGTTGTCTAGCTTCTCTTGGAGGTCTTCGTCTTGACTGCTCCGGCAGCTGGGTGGGTCACTTGCTTAATTCAGGAATCTCTATACCTGGAGGAACAATGAACTTAACCTTTACTACGAGCGCTCCACCCTAGGTGGAGCAGGATCCTGGCTAACTGGGAGAAGTTAACCTTGACCAAAGTCAAACTCTGACCAAGTGCAAGACTGCCCCAATATGGCTCTGTACACCTGGGTTCAGATGCCACCTTTTTAACAGCTGTGAAATACTCCATTGTGCAAATGTGCCACATATTCTTCATTTTGTTGAGTAATATCTAGGTTAGTTGCTGTTTCTGGTTATTATATATAAAGCCATCATGAACATAGTTGAACAATATTCCTCATGGTAGGATGGAGCATCCTTTGTGTATTATACCTTTTAGTGATTCTTTTTTTTCTTTTCTTTTTTGGTTTTTTGGATTTGATTTTTTTTGAGACAGGATTTCTTTGTATAGCCCTGGCTGTCCTGGAACTCACTCTGTAGACCAGGCTGGCCTCAAACTCAGAAATCTGCATGCCGTTGCCTCCCAGAGTGCTGGGATTACAGGTGTATGCCACCACTGCCCGGCTCCTTTTAGTGATTCTAACAGATGAAATTTAAGAATTGTTTTGGTATGCATTTCCTTGATGGCAAAGGATGTTGAACATTTCTTTGTGTGTATCTTAGCCACTTGAGAGTCCTTTATTAAAAATTCTCTGTTTAGATCTGTACACCATTTTTAATTGGATTATTTTGGTTTTTATAACTAATTTTTTGAGTTACTTATTTATTTTGAATAGTAGAACTTCATTGGATGTGGCATTCATAAAAATCTCTTCCAATTCTGTAAGTTGCTTCTTTTTGGTTTCCTTTTTCTTACAAAAAGTTTTAGTTACATGAGATGCCATTTATTAACTGATGATCTTACTGACTACTGTAAGACCCCAAAAACCAAGGGTGCGCCAGCACCCCACACCCTGGAAGGCGACACCCAAATCACTCACGAGAAATGATCTCGATGCAATAGCATGAGGATTTCTTTATTTCCAGAATTCTGGGTTCCACAGCAGTACCCCACGCAGGGGTAGAGGACTGAGGACCCCGTGCAACTGAAGTCAGGGGAATTTAAAGGGGAAAAATTATAAGACAAGGGTTGGAGGCCACAATTCACAAGGCAAGGGGTGGAGGACAAAACATGCAGGGAATGGGGAAGTACAGAATGAGAAAGTAAGGAAGGCTAGAGATCATCTGGAGCAAACGTCCTTGGGGCATTGTATAGTTAAACATTGTAACTAGAACAGGGTGGGCTATCTTTCTCAAGCTGAAAGCAGAAAACAAGTTACTCTGTGCTGGGCTAGTTGTTTAGAGGTCTAAAAACAATGAGTTGGGGTCTCTCACTACACTACCATTGTTCTGTTCAGAAAGTTGTCTCCCATGTCAATGCATTCAAGAATGTTCCATTTTTCTCTTCTATCAGATGTAATGTGTTTCATTTTATATAGACAGATCTTTGATCCACTTGCACTGATCATTGATGATACTTTAATTATTCCAGTGTGTATTTCTGGCTTCTTTATCAAATCAGGTGTCTGTAGTTTTTTTGGATTCATGTCTAAGTCTTCAATTTGATTTCATTGATCAATGTGTCTTTCTTATACCAAAAGCATGCAGTTTTTATTTTTATAACTCTGTAGTACAATTTAAAATCAGGTGTAGAGATACCACCTGTAGTTCTTTTATTTCTAAGGACTATTATAGCTATATCCTGTTGTTGTTTTTCCATATGAAGTTGAGAACTGTTTTTCCCAGTTCTATTAATAATTCTGTTAGATGTTTGGTGGGGATTGTATTGAATATATAAATTTCTTTTGGTTGAGTTGCCATTTTTTTTACCATGTTAATCCCACTCATTTGTGAGCATGGGAGTTTTTTCTATTCTCTAATATTTTAATCAATTTCTTTCTTAAAACTTTGAAATTCTTAGCACACAAGCGTTTCACTGGCTTGGTTAGAGTTATATCAAGATACGTTATACTATTTATGGCTATTGTAAGGTGTTGACTCCCTGGTTTCCTTCTCAGTCAATTTGTCACTTTGGACATAGGAGAGCTCTTCTTTTAGGGTGTTGGATTTTGTCAAGTATTATAGGCATCTATTGAGATAATCTTGTTTAATTTTCTTTCATTTTGTTTACATATTGATTACATTTGCTAATTTCCATATGTCCAACCATATTCACAACTCTGGGATGAAGGCTAGTTGATCTATTTAATGTGTTTTTGAATTTAGCTTGCAAGTATTTTGCTGAGTCCATTTTGGCTATTTGCAGAGGGAAAACTGGTGTCTAATTTTCTTTCTTCCTTGAGTCTATATTTGGTTTGGTATCATGGCAACTTTTGACTCAAAGAAATAAATTTGTCTACATTCCTTCTGTTTCCATTTTGTGCAATAATTTGTGGAGTGTCCATTTTGTGAAATAATTTGTGGAGTGTGGTAGTTTATTATTCTTTGAAAGTCTTGTAGAATTCTTCACTAGATATATATGTCCCTTTTTTTGTTTGGAGATGCCACGGTGGCTCAGTGAAGTCTGTAAACATGATATTTTACAGATAGAGGTGAAAGAAAAAATATCTCCTGGGAATAATGGACTTCTCTGTATATTTAGAAGCTAAAAATCTCACTTGGCAATTTCCTAAACTCTCCTCTTTCCTTATAGATGAGACAAGAACCAAGCAAATATAGATATGTAAGAATCCATCTTACAGCAAAAATTTCTGCTTTGCTTTGCTCCAACCATTTATGTTATTATGGTAGAAAAGGCATTCCAGAAATTCCAGTCACAAGTGCTTTTTTTGGTTTTCTAGTCACTGCCTTTCAGGGCAGGTGGATTCCAAACAATAGGCCAGACTAAGGAGACTGACATCTAAAGAACCTCTCAGTACTAATGGATTTGGGCAAGGTAGAGAGAATTTGCATTTGAGTTGGTACCTAGTCCCATAGCTACTACCTTCCACCACAAGTTAATCTAGTTCCGCATTTAACTCTTGATTTTGCTTGCAGACAGGTTATCTCAGGTCCACCTGAATAGCAAGGGAAGTTTATGAGGAACTGGCCTTTTGTGTTACTGGCCTCACATAGGGAGTCCTTGAGAAAAACAACCTTTCTTAACTTATCCAGGTGTGATTCAGGATACAGTTTTTACTTAATACTCACAAAGACTCAATTTAGACTTAGAGAGAGGCAGTAGATTTTCTCTACTTAGAGAGAGACTTAGAGGAGGAATGAGTTAGTTAATTCTTCAAGTTGAGGGCTAGAGGCTGGAGCTGATCCAGCTGATTGATTGGGGCCTAGAGCAGCCCCAGGCTGAGGCTATGGACTAAAAAGAATTGATAGCCCAGGGCCTTGGAGGGTCTATGGTGGCCCGGGGCATGGCACAGAGAAAAATGCAATGGGCAAACTAGGCAAAAGTACTCTTGAAAGACAGGGCCAGGCAGCTTCCCAAGCTCTACAATGCAGCCATTTTCACCAGGAGGATAGGCACGAGAACACCAGGAGGCTAGAGACGAGAACCATCCTTCTTCAGCTCCCAGGCTGGCACAACATTGAGACCAAGATGAAGAAGCAGTTTAGCCACATGAGCCCTGGACTTTGGGTAAACACCCTGTATTGCCCGAGGAAGCCTATCTAGCCTTTTACAGATGTATATGATGCTTAATTTGAAATGTTAACTTGATTGGACTATGAGAGATACCAAAAAAATACATTCAGATTTCAAACCACCTCTGTAGTCATACCAGTTTGTAATTCCTGCCGGACCTGTGTCTTCCTGGACCAAAGAATCCTGGCTATCCTGCAGCAGACCTATGGTCTGTAACATGGAGAATCTCAGTGACTGTTCATTTCCACTAGGGATTAGAGGGCTTATAGGTCTTGTGTTTGTATGTGTATGTGTGCTTGTGTATATGCATGCTCGTGGTCATGTGTGGTTTTGTGTGGTTATGTGTGTGTGTTTCTCCCCGGTGCTTGGATTACAATTTCTTCTCAATGCCCTTTTAAAATTTGATCTCTGATAAAATGTTTCTGCTCAGTAAAAATCAATTTTGTTCATGATTATACACAAAACAAAGTTTTAACATAATTATACAATCTTTCATAGTCAGATTAATGTCCATATGCCAAATCTCAGATAAAATGTAATTCATTAATAAAATGAGCAATTTTATTATTTTTAATTGCCTTTAATATATTGATATCCAATAATAATGAAACTTACATAACTATTATTTCTAAAATTTGTATACCTCTGCCTTATTTACAATTGTGTACCCACAAACACCTACATGTAACTCAATGGCAAGTAAGATATCAGATTTTTCAACTAATTTTCAATTTATAAATAATGTAGAACAGATTTAGCATGAGACTATTCATTAAAAGCAGGCATTTTAAGCTCAATGTGATGGCATATGCCTTATTACCAGTACTTTGCTTGCAGAGTCAGACAGACATCTGTGAGATCCAGACTATGTAGTAAAATCTTCTTAAAGTAATACTAAGAACAAAGAAATAGACTTCTCCATTAAGAGCACACCAAAATGGCTATCCAATACCAAATGGTCATCCCCCAAACTGTACAGATAAGGAATATTATACAGACTGTACAAGTTGCATTTATATATACATACATGTGTATATATACATATATGTATGTATACACACACACATATATATATATATATACATATATATATGTATATATATTTGTGTGTATTTAACAATATAAATCAGAGAAAGAGGCTCATAATTTAAAGTAAGGACATAAGAAAAACTTTGAGAAGAAAAAAAGGAAGGGGAAAGTAGATTAATGTATTTTAATATCACCAAATAAAAAGTATAAAAGCAATAGGAAACAAAACTATGGGAAATGTCTCTTAAATATTAATTTATTTTTATTGTCATAATAATAAAGCTACTCTGTGTTGGCTGTTTCTGAAATACTATTTTTATTCTCAGTATTAACAGACATTCTACAATTGTTCTTGCATTAAAGAAGGATTAACAACTGCTGATACTGAAGGTCAATATATTGATGCTGTTTCTGGAACATGTGATACCAGATGCCTTACATTACCTTTTTTTGCCTTTTACTTTTCTGCCACCATTTTTTTCTATTTCTTCAGTATACCTGTCTTCTTAATTATCATGCAGTAAGTATGTAATTTTTATAATTATTGAGAATTTAGCACATAAGAATAATTCATTTAGAACTACTTCAAATTATTACAGGGAATTGTTTCCTGTGATTTATTGTAGTAAATATAGATAGAAAATATTTATATTGTTAAAATTTATGTATATATATATATAATTTTTCCTTTTACTTATTTTACTTAGTTATTTTTCTGTAACATGTAGAGACGTTACATTTATTCTCACTTTAATTTAAAAATGCAACCTGTTTTGGAATTGAATATATTGCTCTTTAGCTGTATAGCAAATGTAGGTATCTATGCACCAGAAACAACTTTAAAAGAAACCTGACATTTACCTTGTAGAATATACATGAGAAATCCATAATCAAGAAATTTTTAAATTGTCACCATAGATGTGAGTGTAAATTTGCCTTATTAGTATGTGTACTTAACTATAATTCTATATTAACAGCTGAGTCATGAGAAAGCATAAGTGTCAATAACAAAGGACCACAGCACTTTTACAGTATAAATTTAATAAAATGATCTTACATTTGTCATTCATATGTTTGTCTAGAATATGTTGAGCCCAACTAACCCTCATTTTTAATCTAGATACACAATAAAAGAGCATTATTCTAATGTAAATCAGTCAATTGGTTAATAAGTATATCTGTGGCCTAACCAGTAAAGACTGATGAACAAGAAGAAAAAATATAGCTTACTTCTGACATTTTCTCAGTTTGAAGTGAACATAGAGACAGAAATTATGGAATATCCTAGCCAATATATAGTTTGATGAAAATAAACTGAGGGAAAATAAGAAGGAACTGGAGGGGACAGAAAATAGGGGAGGATTTGATCATAACACATAATGTGCATAATTAATTTCTCTTCAAAAGATGAGGAAAATTGGAGAGATACATGCTTTGTTTTTTTTTCCCCCCTCTATGTTGCTATAGCTCAAGTATTTGATTTTGTATAGTTTTTGGTGGATAGGGTCTTGCTGTACAACCCAAGCTGGCCTCAAACATGTGACCCTTCTGTCCCAGCCTGTCCAGGGCTTGGGTTGCAGTCAGATGTGCATCTTAATAGACTAGTTTGAAGATAGTAGAGAGGATAAAATTAAAGGGGGAAAATGGAGAAAAAAGAAAGTGAGTGTGAAATATTGACTTGTAGAGATAATTTAGTAAGTATTTGGTGGTTTAAAGAATATTTGTTTGTGTTAAAAGGGTGAGAGTTATAACCTTGTTGATCATATGGAGACATCTAGAATCATATTAAGGCTTCTAGTCTGGGCAACTAAAAAAACAGTTCTATTAATTAAAATATAAAGTTCAAAGAGGAGAAATGGAAAAGAACTCATACTTGAGTTGATAAAATGTCTCAATGAGTTAAGACACTTGCTATCAAATCTGAGAACCTGAGTTCAATCCCTTAGAACTTACATAGGAAAATGCCATGTCTTGAAAGGTTTCCTCTGACCTCAGCAGTACACAGTCTCTCTTTCCCTCCTTCTCCTTCTCCCTCTCCATGTCACTTTCCTTACCCATCTCACTCACAAAATATACACACATATAAATTATTAGTAAATAATGTGACTTCATTAAAGTAGAAATTAAATATTTAATAAATATTCACAACAACGAGAATTGTATTCTTGCAATGTGATTTTGAGGCTTCTCATTTTTACTGATTACTAAAATGAATAAAACATAGTAGGCCTTCACACACACACGCACACACACACATTTTGTAAATTATGAGATGACAAATTTAAAATTACATCTGTACAAATAAGTTATACTGGAATTTCAGCTCCTATGTTCAACAAAAATGTTTCTAAGAAACGACAAACAAATATGGCCTAACTGTGTTGATCTCAACACTGAGTACTGAAGCTGGAACATTGAGAGTTTGAAGCCAGTCTGGATTGTTCAGTGGTTTCGTTGAAAAGAAAAGAAGGAGAAGAAGAAGAAATGTGATGAACACCTCAATATTTACAGATGTCATGAATTTTGTGCATATAATTCTGATCAGTGTATAAGGTTCCTACTTTTATATGAATGTTTTGGGATCAGCGCTGAGTATAAGCAGACAAATCTGAGTCTCTCTGGAACTGATGTCACAGAAGATAAGGAGAATGCCCCGGATGTCTTTGATAAAACAATTATCACAATATTATGAAAATAAGTGTTCAGTGAGTGAACATATAATCTTTGAAAGCATGACATTTCAAGTAATCTCAGAATCCTATGAATGGCAGCAGAGTTCATTTGAAGTAGGAGAATTTCAGAAGACGGTGTATCATCACACACAGGAATTAACTTTGGTTTTCCACATCAATAGAGACAATTTCTTTTGGCTTTGAAGCCTGAAAGTGGTTCAAATGACTTATCAAATGATTTTAGACACAAATTTTAGATATAAAACAAAAGTCACTTGTAAGTAGTAGGTTTATAAATAAGAGGCATGTATTGCACTTTGCTGAGATCTCACTGAGTATATAAATGATTTATTTTCAGGTCCTAGGAAAGCAAGAGTAACTCAAAACGAGTAGAAAGAAGTGAAGGCTCAACTGTACTTCTGTTTGGAGAGTACTTACTCAATATTCACAAACCCTTGGGCTTGCTGTCCAGCATTACATGACATAGAGATTGTTGGTATATTTCTCTAATCGCAACATTTACAAGGTTGCTGCTGGAGGATCAAGAGTTCAAGGTCAGACTTGGAAATGAAGGAACTTTGTTGCCATGCTAGGAAACCTGAGACTGCCTATAAAAATAACTAACTAATAACTAACTAGCTAACTAACTAACTAACTAAACAAACAAACAAATGAATGAATAGAACAGATGGTGAGTGCCTCATATACTCAGAAGCCATTGGTTTGTGCAATTGGCATATATAATAAAAAGGAAAGCCACTGAAGGGGCTGGCAGTGTGTCCCTATAAACAGTCCACTTGAGAGATGGAAAGGTGGATATTTGTGAGCTCAAAGCTAACCTGTTCTACACAATGGTTTTTTGGTCAGCAAGACTACATACTGAGATAAGTTCCTATACCAATAATAGTATTTAATAAATTTAAAAAAGGAAGAAATTTTAAATAGGAATATATTGTCAACTACAATCAATGAACATAATTTTCAAACCATGATGAGCAGGAAAATTCAGAGACATGTAGTTTTAATTAATCACATAAATTCTGGAAGCATAAAAGGTAATTAGGGTGGTAGCTTTAACAGATTTTTGAGAAGGGTGGAAGGGAGAATGGAGAAGTAAGGGAGGCCAGGTGTACATATACACATGAAGGTTTGTGTGCTATGTTTTGTCTAGTTTAGCTCCCCTAAGTATATATTCATTTTACATTTAAAATTCTGAAACAAGGGACATGAATTATGAAACTATTAATCATAAATAGTAATGTTGAATTTAATAAATTAGGTATTTTGTATAATGTTTAAAGTTTTTATAGAAGGAAATAAATAGTGAAGAGATATCAAAAGATGCTGAGATTATTTTTCTTAATTAGTTTTATTTTTCCAACCCCATTCATCCCCTTGACCTGGTGTCTCAAGTCTCTTGAAGGTTAGGCACTCCTCCCACTGAGTCCAGAGGAGGCAGTATTCTGCTTTAGAAGTGTAGAGGGCCTTAGACCAGCTCATTTATGCTGCCTTCTTGATGGCTCAGTGTCGGAGAGATCTCAGGGGACCTGGTTAGTTGAGGCTACTGATTTTCCTATGAGCTTACCCTCCTCCTCAGCTTCTTCCAGCCTTTCCCTAATTCAATGACAGGCCTCACCAGCTTCTTTCCTTTGGTTGGGTGTAAATATCTTCATCTGACTCTTTCAGCTGCTTGGTAGGCCTTTCAAACGGCAATAATGATAGGCCCCTGTTGGCAAGCACACCATAGCATCAGTAATAGTGTCAGGCCTTGGGGCCGTCCCCTGAGCTGACTCTTAATTACGGGCTGTCACTGGACCTCCTCTTCCTCAGGTTCTTCTCCATTTTTGTTCCTGCAGTTTGTTGAGACAGGAGCAATTTTAGGTCAAAGTTTTTGACTGTGGGATGGCATCCCCCTCCCTCACTTTATGCCCTCTGGAGGTGGATGCCACATGTTCCCTCATCCCACTGTTGTCATTTCATTTAAGGTATTTCCCTTTGAGTCTTGAGAGGCTCTCAACTCCCAGGTCTCTGGTACATTCTAGAGGGTACACCTCCCACGTTGTTTATTTCATTTTGCTGGCCCTCAGGGCTTCTTCCTATCTGTTCCCCTTGCCCCCCTCCCCCCCACATACCTGATTTTGTTCCCCTCTTCCCCTATCCCTCCTCTCTCCCATTCAGGTACATCCCTCTCTATGCCTGCTGTGATTGTTTTCTTCTCCCTTCCAGGTGGGACTAAAGCATCCTCACTTGGGCCTTTCTGTTTGTTTAAGTTTGTTTAAGTTTGTAAGAGTAGTATTACTGGGTCTTTAAGTAGATCTATTTACAGCTTCTGAGGAACCTCCATATTGATTTTTAGAGTGTCGATCCCACGAGCAATGGAGGAGTGCTTCATTTCTCCACATCCTTGCCAACATGTATTGTCACCTGAGTTTTTGATCTTAGTCATTCTGATTGTTGTAAGCTGGAATCTAAGAAAACTTTTGATTTGTATCCCCTTGATGACTAAGAACTTTGACCATTGCTTTAAGTGCTTCTTGGCCACTCAAGATTCCTCTGTTATAAATTCTCTGTTTAGCTCTATACACCATGTTTTAAAAATTAGGTTTTGTTTTGTTTTGTTTTGTTTTTTGGTTTATTGGAGGTTAGCTATGTGAGATCTTTATATTGGTCTTGGGCTTAATAAAGATTTGTATCCCTATCTGTAGGTTGTGTATTTATTCTATTGACAGTATCTTTTGCCTTACAGAGGCTTTTCTGTTTCATGAGGTCTCACTTATCAATGTTTGATCTTAAAGCCTGAGCCATTGGCATTCTGTTTATGAAATTTCCCCCTGTGCCAATGAGTTTGAGACTCTTTCCCAGTTTCTCTTCTATTAGATTTAGTGTACCTGGTTTTATGTTGAGGTTCTTGATCCACTTGGATTCTCCACATACTTATTCAATATAGTACTTGAAGTTCTAGCTAGAGAAATATGACACTAGATTAAGGGGCTACAAATTGGCAAAGATGTCAAAGTATCACTATTTTCAGATGATGTGATAGTGTAAGTATGTGAACCCCCAAATTCTACCAGATATCTTCTATAGCTGATAAACAAATTTAGCAAGGTAATTGGATATAGTAGCCCTCTTTATACAAATAATAAATGAGGTGAGAAAGAAAATATGGAAACAACAGCTTTCAAAATAGTCACAAATAAAATAAAATGTCCTCGAGGTAACTCTAACCAAAAATTGAAAGATTTGTATGGAAAGAACCTCAAGCCTATACTGGGGCATCAAGCTTTCTCAGGGTCAAGGGCCTCTTCTCCCTTTGCTGTCCAACAAGGCTATCCTCTGCTGCATATGCAGCTGGAGCCATGAGTCCCTCCATGTGTACTCTTTGGTAGTTAGTTTAGTCTCCAGGAACTCTGGGGGTACTGGTTGATTCATAATATTGTTTGTCTTATGTCCTGACAGCTCCTTCAGCTCCTTGGGTCGTTTCTCTAGCTTCTCCATTGGGGATCTTGTGCTCAGTCCAATGGTTGGTTTGGAGCATGCTCCAGTACTCTATTTTTAGGGTACTGGCAAAGCCTCTCAGGAGACAGCTATATTAGGCCAAGACAAGAAAGTAGGAGTGGGTGGGTTGGTGAGGAGGGGGAAGGGGGGAATAGGGTAGGGTGTTTTCCGCAGGGGAAACCAGAAAGGCGATAACATTTGAAATGTAAATAAAGAAAATTAAAAAGAAAGAAAGAAAGAAAGAAAGAAAGAAAGAAAGAAAGAAAGAAAGAAAGAAAGAAAGAAAGAAAGAAAGAAAGAAAAGAAAGAAAGAAAGACAGAAAGAAAGAAAGAGAAGATTTGTCAGTGAAGGAACTCTCAGTGTCCATGAAATAAGACAGTGGAGTTTGGGTACCTAGGTGTGGCAATTACTATATCAGATACAACCAGACTGGAGTTCTTCAATACGTGGTTCAAGAAAAGCTACTGGGGCATGATAGGGGAGCCAACATTATCTATTTACAATGGACTACTAAAACCCATGTCATGGAGTAGAAAGCAACTTGAGGAACCAAAGACATCATTTCACAGGAGTTGTAATAAAAATAAAGTTCATCAAGAGAATATGCATGAAGTATAACAAGTTAAATGCAAAAGCCAATCTTGGAGACTAAAGAGATATTTTATAGCTGTGCCAGGCAGATATGAACATTCTGTTTAACACAATCCCAGGGAATGCGGGATGAGACAAGAATAGTGAGAAGCAACCACATCCCCCTCCAACATTGTTGAGATAGCTCTGGTAAAGTGCAGCTTTACAAAGATCTGTGTGACATGAGAGTGAAGAGGGAAATGATAGAATTTCCAGTTTTGACTCAATGGCAAAGGAAAATTCTCTATAAGTTGGCAAAAAATTAAAAGTAAAAAGATACAATATTTTTCCAATTGCACATATTTGATGTATGACATGCCTCTAGATCCTTATCAATCCAGTGCTGGACAGACAGACTGAGGATCTTGTTCCCCCCTCTCCCCTCCCCATCCCCGTGCCCCACATGCAGTTCTCTGTATTTGGGTATATTTTCTGATAATCACTGGTGCTTAGGATAAAAGGCGCTGTAAACTGTGGGAGAAACAGAAGAAGATTTAAACAGAAAATTGTTGTAAATTTTAACCAAATGCCTCTCAGGAGACACTTCATATATTTCATAGTTATCTAAATATAAAAATGTTATACCAAAAACAAAAAAAGAAGAACCTCAAGCCTCTCAAGAAAGAAATTGAGAGAAAAAAATGAAGTGATAGGTGGCAGCAGAGGCAGCGGCAGTGCAGCAGTGGCTGGTCCAGCTGAAGGGCCATCAGCAGTGGAACCAAGGCGACACAGGGTCCAGTTAGCACCTACGCCCATGACCACTGACCTTCGCTGACCAGCCGGGCAGCAAGCAGCTGCTGTTTTGCGGCGCCTTTCGCTGCACGGAAGCCACTTCAGAACTCAGCCTTCCGCCAGTCAGGAGAGGCTCATCTCCATCTTGGTTTCGGACTCCAGAGATCGGACAGACTGAGGCACACAAACATAATCCGAGGCCAACACCGCAGGGGTCTGAGCCCGACGGGCGTTGGCCAGCACCCAGGCCCTGGGCTGTTCGGGGGGCCATTGGGGAGCCAACACAGTGAGGAGGTTTTTTGCCCGGGCCTGTGCGCGCACCGCCATTTTGCCTACAAGACCCAGAGTGCTCGGGAGGGCAGAGACGGCTAACAAGCATAGCCTGAGGCTAACAAAGCGGGGGTCTGGGCCCCAACAGGCCCTGGACTGACCCCAAGAACTGGGCGGCTTGGTGGGCCATCTGTGTGTCAACCCGCCCAGGAGGTTGTTAGCACAGCAGACTCTCCCGGCGCTTTTGGGGAGCGCGAGCACGCACCCCCGCCATCCTGGTCACCTGGCAGACCCAATTAACAGTCATAGCCCTAGGAGAACTTTGCTCGGACCTTGGCCTCCCAGGCTTTTGCCTGGACTCAGGGCCTGGGTGGCCAGGCTAACCTTGTGTGCGCCAGCCCGGTTGGGGGATCGGCTGCCCAGCAGAGTGATCAGAACACAGGGGAGGTCATGGCAGCATACACCTTCGGCGCTCCCTGGGGGTTCACACTGGCTCCATCTGGTCCACAGACACAATCTGGGGCAAGGCCTCAGGCGGGAGCCCTCAGCTCAAATCTCTCTGCTTCCGGATCCAGATCAGCCTGGGCGGCTGCCCCACATCCCCAGGTCCTGCAAGAGGCTAGAGGGGCTTCCAGGCGGCCAGCTGGGAGAAGTCAGTGTGCTCCGGTGAATCCAGCGGGCCCCAGCTGAAGCCTTCAGGTGCCTGCTTCGGGATCTGAACAGCCTGGGCAGCAGCACCCTGTCTACAGGCAGTGCAGGAGGTAAGCTGTGCACCAGAGGCCAACTGGGAAGGGGCAGCTTGCTCTGGTGAGTCCAGCACTGACAAGACTAACACCAGTGAGAACTAGATGGCAAAAGGCAAACGCAGGAACGTCACTAACAGAAATCAAGGCAATATGGCAACATCTGAACCCAATTCTCCTCTACCAACATGTCCTGGATAGCCCATCACACCAGTAAAACAAGGTTTGGATTTAAAATCATTGGTCATGATGCTGGTACAGGAACACATGAAGGACATACTTAAAGAAATTCAGGAGAAAATGGATCAAAAGTTAGAAGCCCTTGCAAGAGAAACACAAAAATCATTGAAAGAAATCCAGGAGAATACAAAAGCCAACAATGAGGAAACCCAAAAAACACTTAGAGAAATACAGGAGAACTTTGGTCAACAGGCTGAGGTCATGAAAGAGGAAACACAAAAATCTCTTAAAGAATTACAGGAAAGCACAAACAAGCAAGTGAAGGAGCTAAGCAAAGCCATCCAGGATCTAAAATCAGAAGTAGAAACAACTAAGAAAACTCAAAGGGAGACAACATTGGAGATAGAAAGCCTTGGGAAGAAATCAGAGGACAGAGATGCAAATAACAACAACAGAATACAAGAGATAGAAGAAAGAACCTCAGATGCTGAAGATTCCATAGAAACCATGGACTCAACAGTTAAAGAAAATGCAAAATGCAAAAAGCTTGTAACCCAAAATATCCAGGAAATCCAGGACAAAATGAGAAGACCAAACCTAAGGATTATAGGCATAGATGAGAGTGAAGATTTACAACTTAAAGGGCCAGCAAATATCTTCAATAAAATTATGGAAGAAAACTTCCCTAACCTAAAGAGAGAGATGCTCATGAATATACAAGAAGCCTACAGGACTCCAAACAGACTGGACCAGAACAGAAATACTTCCCGTCACATAATAATCAGAACACCAAATGTTCTAAACAAAGAAAGAATATTAAAGGCAGTAAGAGAAAAAGGCCAAGTAACATATAAAGGAAGACCTATCAGAATCACAGCAGACTTTTCACCTGAGACTATGAAGGCTAGAAGGTCCTGGGCAGATCTCATGCAGACTCTAAGAGAACACAAATGCCAACCAAAACTACTATATCCAGCAAAACTCTCAATCACCATAGATGGAGAAATTAAGATACTTCATGACAAAACCAAGTTTACCCAATATCTATCCACAAACCCAGCCCTACAAAGGATAATAGGAGGAAAGCACCAATACAAGGAGGGAAACTTCACCCTGGAAAAAGCAAGATAATAACTTTTCATCAAACACAAAAGAAGTTAAGTATTCAAATTTAAAAAATAACATCAAAAATGATAGGAAGTAACAATCACTATTCCTTAATATCTCTTAACATCAATGGACTTAATGCCCCAATAAAAAGACAAAGACTAACTGACTGGATACGTAAACAGGACCCTACATTTTGCTGCTTACAGGAAACACACCTCAGGGTCAAACACAAACACTACCTTAGAGTAAAAGGCTGGAAGACAATTTTACAAGCAAATGGTCTCAGGAAACAAGCTGGAGTAGCCATTTTAATATCAGATAAAATTGACTTTCAACCCAAAGTCATCAAAAGAGATTCTGAGGGGCACTTCTTGCTGGTCAAAGGAAAAATACAACAAGAAGAACTCTCAATCCTGAACATCTATGCTCCAAATGCAAGGGCACCCTCTTTCGTAAAAGAAACTTTATTAAAACTCAAAGCACACATTGCACCTAACACAATAATTGTGGGTGACTTCAACACTGCACTTTCCTCAATGGACCGATCAGGAAAACAGAAACTAAACAGGGACAAAATGAAACTAATTGAAGCTTTGGACCAATTAGATTTAACAGATATATATAGAACATTCTATCCTAAAACAAAAGAATATACCTTTTTCTCAGCACCTCATGGCACCTTCTCCAAAATCGACCATATAAACGGTCACAAGACAGACCTCAACAAATATAAGAAGATCGACCTAATCCCATGCCTCCTATCAGATCACTATGGAGTAAAAGTGGTCTTCAATAGCAACAAAAACAACAGAAAACCCACATACACATGGAAACTGAACAATATTCTACTCAATGATACCTTGGTCAAGGAAGAAATAAAGAAAAAAATTAAAGACTTTTTAGAACACAATGAAAATGAAAACACAACATACCCAAATCTATGGGACACAATGAAAGCAGTGCGAAGAGGAAAACTCATAGCCCTGAGTGCCTCCAAAAAGAAAATGGAGAGAGCATACATTACCAGCTTAATGACACACCTGAAAGCCCTGGAACAAAAAGAAGCTATTTCACCCAGGAGGGGTAGAAGGCAGGAAATCATCAAACTCAGGGCCGAAATCAATCAAGTAGAAACAAAGAGAACCATACAAAAAATCAACAAAACCAGGAGCTGGTTCTTTGAGAAAATCAACAAGATAGATAAACCCTTAGCCAGACTGACCAAAGGGCACAGAGAAAGTATCCAAATTAACAAACTTAGAAATGAAAAGGGAGATATAACATCGGAAAATGAGGAAATCCAAAAAATCATCAGATCCTACTACAAGAGACTGTACTCAACACAACTGGATAATCTGGAGGAAATGGACAATTTCCTTGACAGATACCAAATACCAAAATTAAATCAGGACCAACTAGACCATCTAAACAATCCCATAATGCCTAAAGAAATAGAAGGAGTCATAGAAAGTCTTCCAAACAAAAAAAGCACAGGACCAGATGTTTTCAGTGCAGAATTCTATCAGACCTTCAAAGAAGAGTTAACACAAATACTCTTCAAACTATTCCACAAAAGAGAAACAGAAGGAACACTACCCAATTCTTTCTACGAAGCCACAATTACACGATACCAAAGCCACACAAAGATCCAACAAAGAAAGCGAACTTCAGACCAATTTCCCTTATGAACATCGATGCAAAAATACTCAATAAAATTCTTGCCAACCGAATCCAAGACACATCAAAACGGTCATCCACCATGATCAAGTAGGCTTTATCCCGGGAATGCAGGGTTGGTTCAATATACGGAAATCCATCAATACAATCCACTACATAAACAAACTCAAAGAACAAAACCACATGGTCATTTCATTGGATGCTGAAAAAGCATTTGACAAAATTCAGCATCCTTTCATGCTTAAAGTATTGGAGAGAACAGGAATTCAAGGCCCATACCTAAACATAGTAAAAGCAATATACAGCAAACCGGTAGCCAGCATCAAACTAAATGGAGAGAAACTTGAAGCAATCCCACTGAAATCAGGGACCAGACAAGGCTGCCCCCTTTCTCCTTATCTTTTCAATATTGTACTTGAGGTACTAGCTCAGGCAATTCGACAACATAAGGAGGTCAAAGGGATACAAATTGGAAAGGAAAAAGTCAAACTATCATTGATAGTCTACCTAAGTGACCCAAAAAACTCCACTAGAGAGCTCCTACAGCTGGTAAACAACTTCAGCAAAGTGGCAGGTTATAAAATCAACACAAGCAAATCAGTGGCCTTCCTTTACTCAAAGGATAAGCAGGCTGAGAAAGAAATTAGGGAAATGACCCCCTTCACAATAGCCACAAACAGTATAAAGTATCTTGGGGTGACTCTTACCAAACACGAGAAAGATCTGTATGACAAGAACTTCAAGACTCTGAAGAAGGAAATGGAAGAAGACCTCAAAAAATGGGAAAACCTCCCATGCTCATGGATCGGTAGAATCAATATAGCTAAAATGGCCATTTTGCCAAAAGCACTATACAGATTCAATGCAATACCCATCAAAATCCCAACTCAATTCTTCACAGAGTTAGAAAGAACAATTATCAAATTCATCTGGAACAATAAAATACCCAGGATAGCTAAAACTATTCTCAGCAACAAAAGAAAATCTGGGGGAATCAGTATCCCTGACCTCAAGCAATACTACAGAGCAATAGTGTTAAAAACTGCATGGTATTGGTACAGTGACAGGCAGGAGCATCAGTGGAACAGGATTGAAGATCCAGAAATGAACCCACACACCTATGGCCAGTTGATCCTCGACAAAGAGGCTAAAAACATCCAATGGAAAAAAGATAGCCTTTTCAACAAATGGTGCTGGTTCAACTGGAGGTCAGCATGCAGAAGAATGTGAATTGATCCATCCTTGTCTCCTTGTACTAAGCTCAAATCCAAATGGATCAAGGACCTCCACATAAAGCCAGACACTCTGAAGCTAATAGAAAAGAAACTGGGGAAGACCCTTGAGGACATCGGTACAGGGAGAAAGTTTCTGAACAGAACACCCATAGCATATGCTCTAAGAGCAAGAATTGACAAATGGGACCTCATAAAATTACAAAGTTTCAGTAAGGCAAAGGACACCATCAAGAAGACAAATCGGCAACCAACAAATTGGAAAAAGATCTTCACCAACCCTACATCAGATAGAGGGCTAATATCCAATATATATAAAGAACTCAAGAAGTTAGACTCCAGAAAACCGAACAACCCTATTAAAAATGGGGTACAGAGTTAAACAAGGAATTCTCACCTGAAGAACTTCGGATGGAGGAGAAGCATCTTAAAAAATGCTCAACTTCATTAGTCATTAGGGAAATGCAAATCAAAACAACCCTGAGATTTCATCTTACACCAGTCAGAATGGCTAAGATTAAAAATTCAGGAGACAGCAGGTGTTGGAGAGGGTGTGCAGAAAGAGGAACACTCCTCCACTGCTGGTGGGGTTGCAAATTGGTACAACCACTCTGGAAATCAGTCTGGCGTTTCCTCCGAAAACTGGGCACCTCACTTCCAGAAGATCCTGCTATACCACTCCTGGGCATATACCCAGAGAATTCCCCACCATGTAATAAGGATACATGCTCTACTATGTTCATAGCAGCCCTATTTATAATTGCCAGATGCTGGAAAGAACTCAGGTATCCCTCAACAGAAGAGTGGATGCAAAAAATGTGGTATATCTGCACAATGGAGTACTATTCAGCCATTAGAAACAATGAATTCATGAAATTCTTAGGCAAATGGATGGAGCTACAGAACATCATACTAAGTGAGGTAACCCAGACTCAAAAGGTGAGTCATGGTATGCACTCACTAATAAGTGGATATTAACCTAGAAAACTGGAATACCCAAAACATAATCCACACATCAAATGAGGTACAAGAAGAAAGGAGGAGTGGCCCCTGATTCTGGAAACTCAGTGAAGTAGTATTCGGCAAAACCAGAACGGGGAAGTGGGAAGGGGTGGGTGGGAGGACAGAGGAAGAGAAGGGGGCTTACGGGACTTTTGGGGAGTGGGGGGCTAGAAAAGGGGAAATCATTTGAAATGTAAATAAATTATATCAAATAAAAAAATTTAAAAAAAAAAGAAATTGAAGACCTCAGAAAATGTTGAGATCTCCTAAGCTTATGTATTGGTAGGATAAATGTATTATGTATTGGTAGGATAAATTGGTAGGATAAATAGCAAAAATGGCTCTCCTACCTAAAGCAATCTACAGATTCAGTGCAATCCCCATCAAAATTCCAACATAATTCTTCACAGACATGGAAAAAGCAATTCTCAGTTTCATATGGAAAAACAGAAAATTCAGGAAAGGGAAAACAATTCTGAACTATAAAAGAACTTCTGGAAGAATCATCATCCCTGACCTCAAACTATACTACAAAGCAATAATGATAAGACCTGCATGGTATCAGTACACACACACCGAGGTCAATCAATGGATTAGAATGGAAGATCCTGAAACAAACTCACATTCTTATGCACACTTTGTCTTTGACAAAGAAGACAAAAATATACAACGGATCTTCAATAAATGGTAGTTATCTAACTGGCAGCCTATATGTAGAAAAATCAAAACTGATCCATATTTGTCACCTTGTACAATTCACAAAATGCCAATTTAAAATACAGATATACATTATTTTTCTCTAAAATGCTTGATTTAATTAATAAGAAATACAGTGGAAGAGTGGAAGTTAGAGATCTGAAAAAGCTAAGCACACCAAAAGAAAATGTACAAAGTCAACTAATCTGGGTCCATGGGGGCTTCAGAGACTGAAACAGTAAACCATAGATGATGTAGAGGCTGCTACATTTATAGCAGATGTGAAGCTCTTGGTCATTTTGTGTATCTCCTAATAAGTGGAGCCAAGTCTCTGACTAGGGTCCATGCCACTTGTTCACCTCTCTATATCCAGACAGCCTATATAAATGTATATAATAAATTTTAGATTTTTCTTTTCATCATTTCTTTCAAACAAGCTTTTTCTACCTTTAATGATGCCTTTTGGTGTATGGCTTGATAATTTAGACTGGTTTGCCTCATTGGGGGGGTGAGTGTCTCCTCTTTTAAATGATGCAAAGTTATTCTTTTTATTTCTTTTAATTTGGGGTTGTGAATACAATAATGGTACCACATGAAAGAGGGGAAACTCAGAAATTTGGATGATTCAAGTAAAATTGTATAAAGTAGCAACCAAATGTAGGATGAGTGTAAGCAACACCATTCCGTCAATGTGGTATGCAGCCACCATGATCTACAGGGAATGTGAGTGAGAGAAGAACTCTTGTAAGGAAAACAAACTTCTATGGAACTCACTCATACCAAGTAACCATGGGGAGAATCCTGATGGTAAAGTGTGGACTTAAGCTGTCTTGTTCATTCAAAGAACCATTTAGTTAGAACCCAAAGGCCAGAATGTTAAGTGTAGATTTACTGATACAGTTTATGGAGTGTAGAATCCACCAGAAACAGCAACCTAGGAAAATGCAGAGTTAACTTAACAATGCTGAAATGGAATCTAAGCAATACCACACCTGGCAGATGGAGGAAAGTAAATGGGAGAGCTAGACAGAGCTGAATTGTTTCAGGAAAAGGTGGCTCAGGCAGATTTAATTCATATAGTTCTGTCCCATGGAAACAGTTACAGGGTTTCAGTTTTTAGTCATCATGTTAAATAATGCAGAAATGGATAGATATACTCTGTGTCCACAGACAAAATTGAACTTTTATCAACCAGCTAAATATTTGTAGTATAAATTAAGTATAACATATACATTTAAAACCATAGACATAAACCTAGGATGTGTCACTCACAGGTAATATCATTGCTATTTGTTTTCAGAAGTGCATCAACCAGTTGGAATTCAATGAGCATGGGTGTGACATTTATAATATGGAGATTCACTGGTATGTGTTTACAGCTATATTCAAACTTGTTCTTATGGATATTTAAATTTTCATGTATATTTAAACTTCAGGATATATAATAATGTAAATTAATATGAAAATGAATATGAGATTTCTCTGAAATATGTAAGAGCTAAGTAAATACAGAGAGAAATTAGGTAAATAAAAGTCATCCAATTAAACGAAATAGGCATCAATTGTATTGTGTTAAGAGCCTTGCATATGGGGCTGAAGTATCATCATCATGCACACAAATCACACTGATAGATTATAGAAAGCATCCACATATTCAAAGTAATATTATATTTTTTGTTGTATGCTTGTGGATTCCCATAAAAATATGTTCCATGAAATACTTTCCCTAATCATAGTTTTTGGCCACATTTATAGTAGTACTCATAAATCTCCTCCTGCAGAGTAGTTCTCCAGTTCAATGAAAGATGGGTTGGTTGTCATATAAACAGTATTGCCACTATTGCACCATGGGCACTACCTGCATGAAAGCGTTGTGCTGTCGTTGGGTCAGGCCATGAATAATACCCTACTTTTCTCCATCAGACTGCATAGCTCGCTCACTCTCTGAGTGCTAGTCAGCAGAGAGTTTTCAGGGTTGTTTTCTCTGTATCTTATAACCAAAGTGTGTGGTGTCTTCAGTAATCTGGTCTTATTATCTAGATATGGTGGTACTATTACCAATGATCTTAGACTGTATTGTTTCAAGTGTCTTTACAGCCTCCCTGACCAATAACCAAAAGATAAAAAAGTTGTATTTGACCCTGAGATTTTTCACTTAATATTATTGTCTTTATAGAGAGTATTATTTACAAATGTGGGATACATCCGTTCAAACTTTGAAATAATTCTTACCACATGAACCTCTTATACCATTCCTGGGCATATAACCAAAGGAATTGATATCTTATTACATAGAGATACAAACATATTCATGCTCATTGATTTTATATTGCATTATAGCTAGGACTAGAGGCAACTTAGATGGTTAACAGCTAATAAATGAACCCTGATAATGCATACATATGCATTATAACTTTACTTGCCAGTAATAAAAATGTGACATTGAGAAACTTACAAGAAAATGGATATGACCAAAGGAATTATATTGAGTGAGGTTACTCATGTCCAACGACATCATTCGAAATGTACATTTTCATACGTGGATCCTAGCTTCTGATCATTTGTAGGTTTAAGCCAAAGTACATGTTGAAACTAGAAATGGCCCAATGCTTGATAGGAAGAATTTGGGGAGGATGGATGGCAGAATATAGGTGAGATGAAAGCAGAGAGGGAGAATATAAAGGACAGAGGGTTTTGGGCAAGTAGTGAAATAACAGAGCAGCAAAAGACAGGTCAGGGAAGCCTTAGAGAAAATGAAGTCTTCATGAAGAAGTTACATGGGCAACAATGATCTTGCAGTGTGAGTAAAAGTATATAAACAAAAAGGATAAAACTCATGTAATATGAAACCATGGATGGAGATTTGTGATGCTGTGGTTTTAAAATAATGGGAAAAAGAGGAAGGGAGGAGAAATAGAGGCTGGTTCTATCAAAACTAAGAATGATAGAAAATTTATGAAATATCGCTAGCTTTTAAGCTAAATTAAAATAAAATATATGAATAGAAAATGTGTTTTAAATTAATCGATATCAAGACTTTGAACCCGTGTGTGTGTGTGTGTGTGTGTGTGTGTGTGTGTGTGTTTTGAGAATAAATTATTTGTATCCTGTTTTTTTATGAAGTACTTCTAATCATTGAGTATTTTATAGAAGGTGTCCCTGGACCACTATTTTTTGCAACAACAATAGATTTTACATGCAATTTCTGGAACATTAATAAATGTGGAGACGAAGTACCGTGTTGGATCTATAATGAGGGAAATTTGGTCTACACATTTAAGACAATATGTAAGTGGTGTGAATTGTATAAACTTAAATAAAGTTGATTTTAGAATTTTCATCTGCTTATACCAAGGTAATAACTATAAATAAGTACTTGGTAATTAAAGCCTTACATGTAGCAAATAATTTATAAACTTGTATTACATAATGCATGTAAATGCTTATAGTTTTCTGTTAAATGAATTCTAGATTTCTGTGTTATACTTTAAGAAAAGAGTGATAAATAGTATAATTTCAATGTGTTGTCTATTTTGTTTATGTATGCAGCCAATTTAAATTTTCCTGTTGAGTTTTTAAATGTAACAGATTTAAATATTAGATAAATTTGAAAATTTAAAATCTATAACAGCTTTTTGATGATTTGAATAGGTATCACTCCCACATATACCCATGTACCTATGGTCCATAGGGAGTGACACTGCTAGGAGGTATGGCCTTTGGAAGTAGGGATAGATCTTTTAGAGAAAGTATGTTACTATGGAGTCAAGCTTAAGGTCTCCTAGGCTCAATGTATATGTCCAGTGTGACATTCAGTCACCAGATGTCTGTCAATCAAGATGTAGAACTCTCAATTTCTTTTCCATCATCATGTCTGCCTACACTCCAGCATACTTCCCACCATCACAGTAATAGACTAAGCCTCTGATAGTGTAAGCCAATCCTAGTTAAATTTTTTATTTTGTAAGAGTTATTGTGGTGTCCAGTAACATCCTAAGATAGAAGTTGGTACCAGGCAATGGAATATTTCTATGAACATGATTTGATTTGGAGGGATGTGGATTTTAGCTTATGTGTTAGGAAAGCAGTAGAATGCATTTTAACTTGGAATAATGGGTCATACTAATAAGAACATAGAAGACAGTGGTGCTGATGTTGATTTGAACTGTGGGTGCTGAGTTCAAGAAGTTTCAGAGGAGAAGGATTTTAGTATATTGTCTAGAGATCATTCTTGTGATATTAGGGTACAGAATGTGGCTGCTCTTACCCTGTCTGAAGAGTCTTCCTAGGGTAAAAGTGAAAACATTTAGATTAATTTCATTGGCAAACACAATCTCAAACAGCCTAGGGTAGATTGTACTCTGGTTCACTTTTATGAAGAACAGTTTGATGAAAAAGGAACAAGGAAAAATACAAAATGTATGTTTCATGGAGAAAATGGACACCAGGAAATACAAAGGAGCTAAAAGACATGTTCAAGAAGATAAACATATTAAAGACATTGGATGAAGTAAAGGGATTTGTGACATGGCAAGATCCCACCAAGGTAATTTTCCATCTTGTAAAAATGAATTAAAGAACAGCTTAAGTCTAGGTTTGGAGGTACATGCCTTTAATCCCAGCACTCAGGGGAAAAGGCATTAAGATATCTGAGTTCATGATCAGCCTAGTCTACAGATGGAGTTCCAGGACATTTGAGATTAGGAAATGAATGAAACCATCAAGGACAGAAAGTTGGTGAAGATAGAATTGGATGATGGGTCCATGTTACAGCTCCAGCCAACCACAGAACTTGGCATCTTTGGACATGTGGCTCTGTCTTTAGAAGCAAGAATAAAAGAAAGAGGTTATGAAATCTTCCTCTGTGGCTAAGGAAAATTGCTAACACAAGGACTGTGTCAAGGGTGTCCCTGCATGGAGATCTAGGTAGGCCATTGTGTGCAGCTATGAAGTTGAAGCTTGAATTGCCTTGGAGACCCCAAAATTTCGGAGATGCCAAAGCCATAGGATCCCTGCCAAATAGCAAAACACAGGGAATGAAATCAGCCCAACAGAGAGATGTGTGTTGTGATCAATAAAGCTGAAAGATAGAGATTTGAATTGCACTTTGATATCAGATACAGAGATGAAGAGTTCAAAATTTGTCAAGGTGGGATTTTGTTCATTTGTTTGTTTGTGTTTTGCCTTGTTTCATCCAGTATTTTCTGACTGTTGCTACTTTGTTTCCAACCCAATTCCTCGGTAAAAGAAAGCTCAACTCAATCAGTTAACAAAACAGGCTACAAGCCTAATTGGGTAGATCTCCACTACTCTATTTCCATCTATATTATCCCATATCTGACCATGCTCCTTTCCCTAATTTTGATACAGTAATATATATCTTGTTCTAAGTTGGGAATATGTGATCAGCCTTTTGATTTTCATGTTACAATGGATCACTATTAAGAGATAGCATGCATCTCAGGAGACACTTGGGTTTTTGGTTTTTAAACACTATTGAGACTGTGATAGACTATAGGGACTTAAGAAATTTGACAAGGCATATTTTTCATTATGATACAATTACAAACCTATTTTGGCCAGGGATTGAAATGTAGTAGTAGGGTCCCCATAGACCCATGTGTTTGAATTCTTGACCAATAGGAAGTGACACTATTAAGATGTGTGGTGCTGTTGGGGTAATTGTGGCCTTGCTGTGTATCACTGCAGAGGTGGGTTTTGAGGTCTTCTATGCCCAGTACAGCATAGAGTTTCCTTCTTCTGTCTGTGGATCAAGATGTACAGTACTCAGCTCCATCTCCACCACCATTTCTGCCTGCATGCTGCCATTCTTCCCACCATGATAATCATTGACTAATATTCTAAAAATATAAGATAGCCCAAATTAAATATTTTCCATTAGAAGAGTTGCCATGTTCATAGTTTCTCTCTACAAAAATAAAATCTAAACTATGGCAAGTTGTAAATAATATCATCAAAATCCTATTATCTCTATGAAGACAAAACTTGAAAGTTCCATCATTTTTGGTAAGACAAGATGTATATTATGCCATATTAACTTATTGAAAATTCATCAAATATATGAGAGGGTTGATGTCCAGGTATTGTTGAGAAGTATCACTGAATGCTTCTTCTAAATAAAATACAAATGAACAAAAGAGCTTCAAGAAAAAATAATGGATCAAACTGACAAATATCTGCTAAGAAGAAAGTAAAAGAGAATTATGCTAATACAGATATTTTATCTAAAAGTTCAAGAATGATGGATTCCACACAAGCTGAATATTCACATTTGATAAAATATATGTGCATAAAAGATGAATAGTGAATGTGATTTAATTCAATTGATATCAGCAATTGAATAGAAAGTAATCTTGTATGTACGCATGTTTGTGTTAATGGGTACAGTTATTCTTAGTGCACTTTGGACTCTACAGGGATATGTCTACTATATAGCAAAGAGAATGTAAATAGAAAAGAGTGTATGAAAAAGAACTTAAATTCAGCAGAAATAAAAAATAATCAGAAAATAAGAAGAAATTAGAAATATGAAGCTAACAATACAGGAGCTGAGGTGATAAATTATAATTTCAATGGCTGGCTCACACATGCACAAAAAAGATCTGGTATATCAGAAGGCAAGTCATTTCAAATTGTCCAGGCAAGGAAACACAAAGCAAAGAGAATATGAGATAGTGAACAAAAGCTATATATGTTATTTACCAGCATCTTGAAATTTCACAAAGAATGTTCAGTAATCTCACTAACTGATAAATGGATAATGACTATATGACATGATATGCCAGATACTATTCTTATCCAAAAAAGAAAAAAGTCTCTTTTGAAAATATGGATAAATCTTATAGAAATTATGTGTATTGCTGTTACATTTACAATTATTCTAAAAATTAGTTGAATGTTGGTATTCTATAATAAAGTTTATATAGTCCATAGGCTGGGAGTTTCAAATTCCAAAGAGGATTACAATTCTGAAAGAACATTTTTGCTGCATCAGATCATAATCCTCAACATAATGTCTGGAAATTGTCTCTCATAGAACTAGGATATTGTGAGACAGGAAGCTAGAAAATCCAGAGATTAGGCTTATTGTTACCATAAGAAGAAATCAAGGTCAATGATTTGTAAAATCCATATCTGTAGTGTTCTCTGAGTCTCCCACTCTGCCCTACTGTCATGAGACCATAATGCTAAAATACTAGCAAGTGATCATCCTAAAATGGTGTGCTTTGGATTTTTATATAATCTGTGACAGGTCAGCCCTCATTAAGTATGGCTGTGAGGGACTAATTTTAGTAAAGATTCCTGCTATTAATATCCCTTTCCTCTTATTATTAAACATATATAATAATCATTAGGTAATGGTACACCCCTTTGTAGCAGATCTCTGCAGATCCATGGAGATGCACTGTCTTATAGTGGTGCTATGAAAACAAATAGATGACTTAAGTTTTAATGATGATCCTATAAGAGTTCCTAAAATTATATCTGTGATTATTAAGCTCTTTTATAGTAGGACTGCTATTAGGTCGTTTTCTGATAGTCAAAACTGCAATGAGAACTCTGCCAGTCTCCCAAGTGTCACCAGTTAATTGCTCTTAGATGGCAACCATACTTTCTCCTACTCAGAGGACATTCCAAGAGGTTGTAAAACAATTAACCAAATGTCATAAAAAGGGAACTAGGATTTATTATAGCTGCTAGGACAGAAAATAAAATATTGACTGGGTTTATCTATATAAAAATTCTCTAATAACTTAGTTATGGTTTTACATTTTCAATGAACTTGTGAAAGACAAGTGATAGATGTTTAGCAAGATAATTACTCCTAATGGATATGCATGTAAACATTCTCTTTTGTAATCTTCTATTTCAATTTATGACTTGATATTTTGTGTGAACTTGTGATGAACTTTGTAACATGTGATCATGTATTCTGAAAGATGTTTAAGGGCTGAGGACAAACAGAAGAGTCAGACCAGAAGAATTTTAGATGAGAGGAACAGAGGTGAGAAAAATAGATCTGAGAGAAAAACTAAATTGAGTTTTAGTCAGAAGAGAACAAGATTAGAAGGCGAATGGAAAGTGGAATAACTTAGAAACTATAGGTAACATAAATAACTAAGAGAACAATGTGTAGGAAGAGGGAAAGAGGAAAAAAGAAGACATTGCAAAGTGTAGGAGCAGGCAGGCTTCTCCTTACCATGGGGCAGAAAAGTTCCCATAGTAAGGATAAGATATCTTAGTCTTATTAAAAGAAACAAAGCTTTTCTCTTACAAATAGGGATTTAATTCAGTTAGCATTTAAAGAGTGGAAGCTTTATCTTTCTCGATGCAATAAATATTGGAGTTCATTTTTCATTCAGAATGAGTGAGTTCTTTCTGCACTGGTGCTTTGGTCTTTTGCTCCATATGTGTATGTAAGTATGGATGTGTATGTATATATGTAATTGTGGGAATGTATGCATGTGTGTGTGTGTGTGTGTGTGTAGGTGTGTAAGTGTGAGAATGCATACAAGCTGGGCCCAACTGAATTTGTTTGGAAATATGTAAATGAAAACTGTATTTTTGAAGCTCTGTATGAACTTATGTGACATTATGCACATTCAGTTTTGTAAATTTTTCTTTCTGCAAGTGTTTGTCTCTTCTCTTGGTTCAATAGAAGCTTATTGCTTCTAACTTCTTCCTAGCCTGACAAGAGGCATCTGGACAATAGGGAAAAGGCTCTAGCAACTAATTCTTTACTTAATCTCCTACTGTTTTAGAATGAGGTACTAAGTACCTGAGACTGCAGTCTCTGACTTCAAGGAATACAGAAGGCAGGTCAGCCACATTAGCATAGTAACTTAGACTTAATAAACTTTTTATTATACAGCAACCATAAATTTTCTGTAAGACAAAGTCTTACCCTAGTATTTGTAAGACAAAGTCTTACTCCGCTTACACTCTTCCCTCCTCCACTGCCTCAAGAAGAACCTACAAGAAAGAAGAAACACCTTCCAGCTGGGGCTGTCTTTCAGCACCTACCTCTTTAAGACTCATCATCAGTGTATAAATATAATATAGTCAAGCTTCCAATGCCTAATATCCAATCTGTAGCAATCCATCCATGGCTTTCAAGATCTATGACCCTCTCCTAATATAAAATATAATAATCCCATCCTCATAGTGCCAAGGACCCTGCAGCATCCCTGCAAAGATTAAACCCACAGGTTTAACTGAGTGAAAACACTTTCAAATATGAGCTGCTGTTTTAGAATTTTACATGTCAACAAATTAGGAGTGTGATGAGCACAGGATAAACATCAGTAGTCCAAAGGAAGATGTCAGGAAGGAATGCTGAAACCAGAATAAAGACTAAAAACCAGCACAGAAGACATAGATTCCTCAAGCTCCAAACATGCTGGGTGGCCCCTAAGCAACATTTGATCTCTGATGTTAATAAACTTTAGGACCCAGAGTTTTTTATTTTGCTATGACTTTGCAAAGTATCTATAACCTTATCTGATGCAATAGAATATTTTTTTACTGCTCTGCTTGTCTATTGTCTCTTAAGCAGGTCCACTTCCAAAGCTCAACTTCTCATAGCCCCATTAAGTCTATACTCTATAGGCTCAAATCTTGTAGCACATGTCGATCTGGTCTTTGGGACTTCTTGTGAGAATTGGTTGAAGATGCAAGGACCCCACAGCACTTGCATTTTGCTTTCTTAGACATCTAGGACCATTTAGAAAGATCTGCTGTCAATGTGAGTTGTGAACTGAAGACTGAGCCATGGCTATTTCTGTGGTACTCACTTGGCAGCAAGGAGAGGAAATTCCATGAGCAGCAAGTCCATTTCTGGTGCCAAGAGCATCTTTAAAGAGTTTTGGAATGTCCTGTAGGCCTTTCTTCTTCATTGTTCTGATCTTCAACTGTCCACTCTTGGAGAGTCACACTAATTTCATTAGTGAGTGCTTACTGGGCTACACTTACATTTTGTTCTTCCAAACCTGGATTAGCTCTTTCCTGACCACACTATAAAAATTCCTTGTCTTAACTAATCTAAAATTCTAAATAAAACCAGCCAGTACTGCCTACTGCATATCATTACTGTTTGGTTGTTTGAATATTGCCCTCTCAATATTAAGCACATCTGTTGGTATTTCTTTGAACTTTGTTTTGTGCAATCAGTCCAGGCCAGTCTTTGTAAGACTACAGTAGAATGCTGCATTCTCTCACAGATCCTTCTTGGGTCAAAGTGTGGTTTTCCACCTGTTGCTCTCATCTGCTGTGGAAAATGTACTCCATGTCACTGTCATGAAGTTCTCCCTTCCTTTGGATGTTAATTCCTTATTTCTTTAGTTATTAAACAAGGAAAATTTAGTGTATTGTCTGGTTATGTTCCACTGTGGTCAGATACAATTTTTACTAGCGCACCACTCTTCTTGGAAGAGTTACCAAGTTTATGTTTAAGAATTTCTCATTCTTTTCTAACTTTCTGCTTCCAAATGTTCATTACAGTCATTCACTCCTTATAATTCATGGTAATATTGCTTTTCTATCACAGATAACTATGTCTTTGAGATGCATTCCTTAAAAAAATGGTAATACTGCTTTTCTATCACGGATAACTATGTCTTTGAGATGCATTTCCATTTGTGAATTCCATAATCCCCAATTGGAAAGTCTTATTGTTTCTGATTGTTAAAGTCACTGTATTAGATAACTGGTATAGATTTGCTACAATATTTGGAGTCTAGCAGGTTGTTTCACTTGTAAAGTTTAATTATTTTTATGTAATATTTGTAATTTTAAGAAATTTAAGATCAATTTTTGAGTTCTAGACTAGCCTGGTCCACGGAGTGAATTCTAAGACAGCTAGAGCTTACACAGAGAAATCCTGTCCCAAAAAACCAAAATAAATAAATAAATAAATAAATAAATAAATAAATAAATAAATAGTTTTTGAGACAAAAATTAAATGCATAAAACAATTATTAGTATTTATGTGTATAAAGTGATAAACATCTCAAACAATTAAGGTATATAAAAGTTAAAGCCAGTTTAAGTTTTTAATCATGCTTCAATTTTGAAAATAAAATTTATGTACTTGCAAATTAACATAGTTTATGAATTCATGAAACATTACTTTTTGGAAGCTATCTGATAAGTATGAAAACCGGTAAGCATTTCAAAATAAGTAACTTTACCTAAGATTAGAATATTATTTTGTAAATGGGAAATTAATACCTTCAGAAGTAAACTATATGTTTTATTTTGGGTAAGTGGCTTTTTTTCATTTAAAAACTCATGCTAAATATGATATAGCTACCCTTCTTTTTGTTATTTCAGGGATCTTTCTGCAAGTATTCTCAGGCTTGTTCTGTCCTTATGTGGTTCACAGACATGATTATGTGGTGAAATAAAAGACTAAGAGTTTGGCTACACCTGTCAAGGATGGAAAAGGAGGAGGAGGAGGAGGAGGAGGAGGAGGAGGAGGAGGAGGAGGAGGAGATGATGAAGATTATTTTCTAACTGGGTAAGGATTGCATGCTTTTCCTTCATCAATGGATTATCATATTGATAATTTTAAAACAATAATTGTGAATAGTTACATTTAAAAATATGTTTTATTTTATCACACAATTGGTATATTTGGTATATAAAACTATTGTTTATGTTAAGATAATTGTTAAGACAATTGGAGTACTGATAATTATTCTTCAATAATCCTGTACATTAGAAATTTTCCCATAGAACATGTAATGAAGTTTAACTTAAATTTGCATTAAAGTTTCAAGGCATATTATTGTACCTCTTTAGAATCAAAATTATATTCATTGATTGTTTGACATTGATTCTTCCTGAAAAATTACACTACCAGTTTATTTTCTGTTTTGTACTTTATAAGACATGAATTTAATGTCTTCACATATCTCCACCTTTTACTTTCACCTGGATTTTATTAACTATACCCAATATCCTGAGTAAATTGTCCATTTTCCTTTATTCTTATATTTACATTTAATCACAGATTATGTTTAATCACAAATATTTCTTGTGAAGAAACATTTGTACTTGAAAAGCGAATAGGTATCAATCAATGTATGGAATTATAATTAAGTTAAATTTTTCCTCTAAAGAAATTTTAACTTTTCAAATATTATTCACATTTTTGTTATATTTTCAAGTACTAGATAAACTGATTTTCTATACCAAGAACTCATAAGCCAGTTTCCCCTGCTGTTTCCTTCTCTGGGAGAATTGACAATCTTGGTTAAAAATGTGTCCTTGCATGGAAGGGTGGCTCTGTCACATCCACAGCACTTGGAAGTATGAAGCAGAAACTATCCATTATTAATGCTCTTTACATTCAATGTACAACATGAAAATTTATAAACTAGTTGACTTAGGGTTTTATTGCTGTGAGTAGACACCGTGACCAAGGCAACTCTTTTATTTTTATTAGATATTTTATTTATTTACATTTCCTGGTTTCTCCTCTGGAAATCATATATTCCATCCTCTGTCTCCCTGCTTCTATAAGGGTACTCCTCTACCCACCCATCCACTCCTGCCTTCCTGCCCTTGCATTCCCCTACACTGAGGAATGGAGCCTTCCCAGGACCAAGAGCTTCTCCTCCCATTGATATCTGACAAGGCCATCTTCTGCTACATATGTGGATGGAGATATGGGTCCCTCCATGTGTACTCTGTTGTTTGTGATTTAGTCCCTGGGTGGAGAGGCTGGGTTACAGTTTCAGAGTTCCAGCCCATTATCATCAAGGGAGGAGCCTGGCAGCATCCAGCCACATGTGGGTTTGGAGAAGCTGAGAACTGTACATCTTCATCCAAAGGCAGACAGGAGAAGATTGGCTTCCAGGCAGTTAGAACAAGGGTATTAAAACCTATAACCACAGTGACACACCTACTCCAACAAGGCTACACCTCCTAATAGTGCCACTCTTTGGGCCAAGCATGTTCAAATGACTAGTTTTATGTGAAAATTGACTAACTCTTGTTTGTTTAAATCTCTAGGACTGGAGAGACTGTCAGGTTTGAAGATTTCATAAGATGTGGCTGCGCTATAATTTCAGAAGAGAAAAATACCATTAAAGTATCTATGTGGACCTTATTTTCTTTATTAAAACCACTCATATGAAACATTTCTAATCATGTTTTATGGATTAGGACTTTTTCTTATTTTTATTGAGGGGACTGTGTATGTTTTTGGCCTAGGTCATACCTGAGCAGTTCTCAGCAGTCAGTTTTCTTATACCAGCTTGTGGTCTATTGGCATAGAGCTAAGGTTTTCATCTCTGTGGAAAGCACCCTTATCCACTAAGCCATTTGTTAGCCCTAGAATAGAATTAAAATATTGTTCTATGTGTGTAACATAGATTCCAGTAGTTTCAAAATTTTAAATTAGAACAGTTGAAATATTCCTAAATCTACTGGGGGCTGTGCCTATCCACTGGATATGGTCTATGCAGGTTCTATCTCCCCTGTGTTGGGAATTTTGACTAATGTCCTCCTTGTTGGGCCCTGGGAACCTCTTGGGTCCCTGGCATCTGTTTTTGTTTTTGTTTAACTTTTTATTAGATATTTTCTTTATTTACATTTCAAACTTTTTCCCCTTTACAGGTCTCCCTTTTGTAAACCTCTATCCCATCCCCGCTACCCCTGCCTCTGTGAGGGTGCTCCCCCACCTACCTACACACTCCTTTCTTCCTGGCATGGCATTCCCCTACACTGGGGCATCAATCACCCTCAGGTCAAAGGGCCTCTCTTCTCACTGATTTTAACAAGGCAATCCTCTGCTACATATGCAGAATGGCTACCCACAGCTCCCTCTCCCTCCCTGCTACCCATGTATTTTCAAATTCCTGATATCTGTACTTCTTCTCTATTCCCTTCCATATCTGAACTGGCCCCATTTTTCTCTCACCCTCCTCTCTTCCACCCATATCCCTCTCTCCTTCTATTTCCCAGAGATTATTCTCTTCCCCCTACTGGGTAGGACTATAGCATGCATACTTTGGTGTAATCTTCTTTCTTCTTGGGTTTCATATGGTCTATGAGTTGTTTTGTGGGTATTCCAAGCTTCTTTTTAGCTAATATCCACTTATCAGTAAGTACATATCATGTATGTTCTTTTGTGACTGGGTTATCTCGCTTAGGACAATATTTTGCATTTCCAACCATTTGCCTAAGAATTTCATGAAGTCGTTGTTTTTAAAAGCTGAGTAGTACTCCATTGTGTAAATGTACCACATTTCCTGTATCCATTCCTCTGTTGAGGAACATCTGGGTTGTTTCCAGTTTCTGGCTATTATAAATAAAGCATCTATGAACATAGTGGAGGATGTGTCCTTATTATATGGTGGAACATCTTTTGGGTATATGCCCAGGAGTCGTAAAGCTGGATCCTCAGGTAGAACTATGTCCACTTGTCTGAAGAACCACCAGACTGATTTCCACAGGGGTTGTACCAGTTTGCAGTACCGCCAGCAATGGAGGAATGTTCCTCATTCTTTGCATCCTCTCCAGCATCTGCTGTCACCTGAGGTTTTTATCTTAATAATTTTGATTGGTATAAGATAGAATCTTAGTGTTGTTTTGATTTGCATTTTCCCAATGACTAAGAATGTTGAACATTTTTTTAAAAAAATTTTGGTATTTGTATGTATGTATGTATGTATGTATGTATGTATGTATGCATAACTTCAGATTTTATTTTATTCCCCTCCTGATCTACCCTCTCACTGTTCCACAACCCATACCTCCTCCCTGGCCTCCTGTCTCCACAAGGATGTCCCCAACCCCCACTTCCACCCTATCATAACTTTAAACTCCCTGGGACTTCCATTCTCTTGAGGGTTAGGCTCATCTTCTCTGACTAATCCCAGACACAGCAGTCCTCTGCTGTATATGTATTGGGGGCCTCATATCAGCTGGTGTGTGCTACCTGTTTGGTGGTCTAGTGTTTGAGAGATCTTAGGGGTCCAGGTTAATTGAGACTACTGTTCCTCCTACAGTGTCATCCTCCTCCTCAGCTTCTTCCAGCTTTCCCCTAATTCAACCACAGCAGTCAGTAGCTTCTGTCCATTGGCTGGGTGCAAATATCTGCATCTGATTGTTTCAGCTCTTTGTTGGGTTATTCAGAGGTAGTCATGATATATCTCCCTTTTTGTGAGCACACATGTCATAGCCTCAATAATAGTGTCAGGCCATGGGGTCTCCCCTTATGCTAGATCCCGATTTGGGCCTGTTGCTGACCTCTTTTTCCTCAGGCTCTTCACCATTTAAGTTTCTGCAGTTCTTTCAGAGAGTAACAATTATGGGTCAGATGGCAACCCCATCTCTCACTTGATGCCCTGTCTTTCTGCTGGAGGTGGGCTCCAAAAGTTCCCTCTCCTCACTGTAGGACGTTTCATCTAAGGTCCCTCCCTTTGAGTCCTGAGAGTCTCTCACCTCCCAGTTCTGTTGTACATTCTGGAGGCCCCCACATCCTCCTACCTCCCGAGGTTTCATGTTTCTATTCTTTATGCTAGCCTTCAGGGACTTCAGTCCTTCCCCCAACCCTCCAATATGTTCTTTGAGTGCTTCTTAGCCATTTGAGATTCCTCAGTTGAGAATTCTCTGTTTAGCACCGTACTCCATTTTTAATAGGGTTATTTCTTTCTCTGGAGTCTATCTTCTTGAGTTAATTATATATTTTGGATATTATCCCTCTCTCAGATGTAGGGTTGGTAAAGATCTTTTCCCAATCTATAGATTCCAGCTTTGTCCTATTGACAGTGTCCTTTGCCTTAAAGAAGCTTTTCAATTTTTTGAGGTTCTATTTGTCAATTCTTGATCTTAAAGCATAGCCATTGGTGTTCTGTTCAGGAAAATCTCCCCTGTGCTCATATGTACAAGACTCTTCTCCTCTTTGTCTTCTATTAGTTCCATTGTATTTGGTTTTATGTGGAGGTTCATGATCCACATGGACTTGAGCTTTGTACAAGGAGATAAGAATGGATCGATTTCTATTCTTCTACATGCTGACTTCCAGTTGAACCAGCAACATTGTTGAAAAAAACTGTCTTTTTTCCATTGGATGTTTTTGGCTCCTTTGTCAAAGATCAAGTGACATAGGTGTGTGGCTTCATTTCTGGGTCTCCATTGATCTACCTGTCTTTCTCTGTACTCTTACCATGTATGGGTATTGTTATGGATGGTGATTCCCACAAAAACTCTTTTACTGTTGAGAATAGTTTTTGATATTCTGGGTTTTTGTTACTACAGATATATTTGAGAATTTCTCTTTCTATCTCTGTGAAGAATTGAGTTGGAATTTTGATGGGGATTGCATTGAATCTGTGTATTGCTTTTGATAAGATAGTCATTTTTATTATGTTAATCCTGCTAATCCATGATCATGGGAGATCTTTTCATCTTCTGAGATTTTCTTCAGTTTCTTTCTTCAGGGACTTGAAGTTCTTGTACTACAGATCTTTCACTTGTTTGGTTAGGGTCACACTAAGATATTTAGTAGTATTTGTGATACCCACCTCAAAAATATCAATCCAGAATTGCTCCCATTAAAAGGAAATGCAGGGACAAATAGTGGGGCAAAAATGGAAGGAAAGGGAATCCAGATGCTGCCTCACCTAGGGATTCATCCCATCTCCTGACTCCCAAACCAAGACATTATTGCTGATGCCAAGAAGTGCTTACTAATAGGGAGTCAAATATAGCTGAGACCGGAGATGCTCTGCCAGAACTGGATCAATGCAGATACAGATTACAAAGCCAAACATTGGACTGAGTGTGGGAATGCCAGTGGTGAAGTAAGGGCAAGTACTGTAGAAGGTGAAGGGGTTTTCAACCTCACAGAAACAACAATATCAACCAACCAGAACACCCAAAGCTCCCATTTCTCTATTATGCAAGCTGCTTCAGAATAGTGTGAAGCATGGTATTGCCCAGGGATTTCATGACTATGAGCCCTCTGTCACACTTCTCTGGTGGTGAAGTGGGTTCCTTGGTCAGAAGCACTGTGAGTGAAATACCACCACGGCAGATAAGGCATTCTTTTAAGTCCACACATGGTAGAAGAGCCTGCACAGCAGCCTTGACCTTTTGAAGAATTGTCTCCTGTTTCCACTTAAAGCTAGCAGTTTTCCAAGTCACATGGTACATAGACCTGAATATATACTCAAGAGAGTAATATGCTGTCTCCAGAATATAAATAGGCCCACTGAAGTTGTGCTTCTTTCTTGGTGATGGGAGAAGTCAGGTACAATAACCTAACCTTGACCTTAGAGGGAATATCTTTGCATGCCCTATACTATGGGACTCCTAAGAAGGTAGATGGTCCTTGAATTTTGTTTGAATTTATTTCCCTTCTTCTGATACAAAGATGTCCAACATGGTGGATACCTCCTGCTCACTTGGGCCAATCAGTGTAAAGTCATCAATATAGTGTACCCATGTGATATTTTGTGGATGAATAAGAAGATCAAGACCCTTCTAAGTTATGACACAGGTGGAAAAGTTAATATATCTATGTGGCAAAATTGGAAAAGTATACTACTGTCCTTGCCAACTGAAATCCAGTAGCTTATGGACAGCTACTGAGAAAAGAGCATTTGCTAGATAAATTGCTTTATACAATGCACCTGGAGAGGTGTTATTTCATGCAAGTAAGGACACTACATCTGGTAGAGCAGAGGTATTAGCAGATTTATTTTCTGACACTCAACAGTCCTCCTCCATTATCCATCTGTCTACTCCACTGGCCACATAGGACAGTTAAAGGGAGAGTCTTTCCAGAACCAGGGGCCACTCCTCCATTCTTCTTATACCTCATTTGATGTGTGGATTATGTTTTGGGTATTCCAGTTTTCCAGGCTAATATCCACTTATTAGTGAGTACATACCATGATTGATCTTTTGAAACTGGGTTACCTCACTTAGCATGATGTTCTCCAGCTCCATCCATTTGTCTAAGAATTTCATGAATTCATTGTTTCTAATGGCTGAATAGTACTCCATTGTGTATATATACCACATTTTTTTTGCATCCACTCTTCCATTGAGGGATACTTGGGTTCTTTCCAACTTCTGGCTATTATAAATAGGGCTGCTATAAACATAGTGGAGCACGTATCCTTATTACATTCTGGGGAATCCACTGGGTATATGCCCAGGAGTGGTATAGCAGGATCCTCCTGAAGGTGTTATTTCATGCAAGTAAGGACACTACATCTGGTAGAGCAGAGGTATTAGCAGATTTATTTTCTGACACTCAACAGTCCTCCTCCATTATCCATCTGTCTACTCCACTGGCCACATAGGACCAGTTTTCTGAAGAACTGCCAGAATGATTTGCAGAGTGGTTGCACCAATTTGCAACCCCACCAGCAGTGGAGGAGTGTTCCTCTTTCTCCACATCCTCACCAACACCTGCTGTCTCCTGCATTTTTAATCTTAGCCATTCTGACTGGTGTAAGGTGAAATCTCAGGGTTGTTTTGATTTGCATTTCCCTAATGACTAATGAAGTCGAGCATTTTTTAAGATGCTTCTCTGCCATCCAAAGTTCTTCAGGTGAAAATTCTTTGTTTAGCTCTGTACCCCATTTTTTAATAGGGTTATTTGGTTTTCTGGGGTCTAACTTCTTGAGTTCTTTATATATATTGGATATTAGCCCTCTATCTGATGTAGGGTTGGTGAAGATCTTTTCCCAATTTGTTGGTTGCCAATTTGTCCTTTGGATGGTGTCCTTTGCCTTACAGAAATTTTGTAATTTTATGAGGTCCCATTTATCAATTCTTGATCTTAGAGCATACGCTATTAGTGATCTGTTCTGAAAGTTTCCCCCTGTACTGATGTCCTTAAGGGTCTTCCCCAGTTTCTTTTCTATTAGCTTCAGAGTGTCTGGCTTTATTTGGAGGTCCTTGATCCATTTGGAGTTGAACTTAGTACAAGGAGACAAGGATGGATCAATTCGCATTCTTCTGCATGCTGACCTCCAGTTGAACCAGCACCATTTGTTGAAAAGGCTATCTTTTTTCCATTGGATGTTTTCAGCCCCTTTGTCGAGGATCAAGTGGCCATAGGTGTGTGGGTTCATTTCTGGATCTTCAATCCTGTTCCATTGATCTGCCTGCCTGTCACTGTACCAATACCATGCAGTTTTTAACACTATTGCTCTGTAATATTGCTTGAGGTCAGGGATACTGATTCCCCCAGAATTTCTTTTGTTGTTGAGAATAGTATTAGCTATCCTGGGTTTTTTGTTATTTCAGATGAATTTGAAAATTGCTCTTTCCAGCTCTATGAAGAACTGAGTTGGGATTTTGATGGGTATTGCGTTGAATATGTATATTGCTTTTGGCAAAATGGCCATTTTAACTATATTAATCCTGCTGATCCATGAGCATGGGAGATTTTTCCATTTTTTGAGGTCTTCTTCCATTTCCTTCTTCAGAGTCTTGAAGTTCTTGTCATACAGATCTTTCACATGTTTAGTAAGAGTCACCCCCAGGTTCTTTATATTGTTTGTGGCTATTGTGAAGGGTGTCATTTCCATAATTTCTATCAGAATCACACCAGACTTCTCATCAGAGACCATGAAAGCTAGAAGATTCTGGGCAGATCTCATGCAAACTCTAAGAGAACACAAATGTCATCCAAGACTACTGTACCCAGCAAAACTTTCAATCACCATAGATGGAGAAAGCAAGATATTCCATAATAAAACCAAATTTACACAATATCTTTCCACAAACCCAGCTCTACAAAGAATAGTAGGGGGAAAACTCCAATACAAGGAGGGAAACTATTCCCTGGAAAAAGCAAGACAGTAACCTTCTTTCATCAAACCCAAAAGAAGATAACCACTCAAATATAAAAATAACATCAAGAATGACAGGAAGTAATAATCACTATTCCTTAATATCTCTTAACATCAATGGACTCAATTCCCCAATAAAAAGACATAGACTAACAGACTGGATAAGGAAACAGGACCCTACATTTTGCTGCATACAGGAAACACACCTCAGTGTCAAAGACAAAAACTACCTTAGAATAAAAGGCTGGAAGATAATTTTACAAGCCAATGGTCTCAGGAAACAAGCCAGAGTAGCCATGCTAATATCAGATAAAATTGACTTTCAACCTAAAGTCATCAAAAGAGACACAGAAGGACATTTCTTGCTAGTCAAATGAAATATCCACCAAGAAGAACTTTCAATTATGATTTTAGTTTCTATGCTAAAGAGTTCTGTTCACAAAGTCTATTCCTATGCTAAGGAGTTCAAGGCTATCTTTCATTTCCTCTTCTTTTAGGTAGAATGGACCTAGATTTTATTGAGATCTATATATTTAGAATTGAGCTTTGTGTGTGGTGATAAATATAGACAGATAGATTCTTGTACATGCAGAAATCCAGTTTGACCACATCATTTGTTGAAGATATTGTCTTTTTTTTACCCAGTGTACATTTCTGCTGTTTTGTTCTTTAAACCAAATTCAGGTGTCCACATATGTAAATGTATACCTATAGGTCTCGGCTTTTAATTCTATTGATCAATGTTGATTTTCTTTTTAATTTTTTGGTGTGTTTTGTGTGTGTGTGTGTGTGTGTGTGTGTGTGTGTGTGTGTGTATACCATGCTTTTTGTCTTTTTTACCATATTTTTGCAGTACCACTTAATATTGGCAATGATGACAGCTCCAACAGTTCTTTTACTATTCATGTTTGTTCTAGTTATCCTGAGATTTTGGTGTTTCTATATTGTAGTGGCTATTCCTGGTTGTCAACTTGACTATATCTAGAATGAACTACAATCTAGAATTGGAAGGCTCACCTATGATTGTAATCCTGAGGCTCAGAGATATAAGTTTCTGAACTGGATCTTGGCATGGAGAACTTGAAGCATAGTGGCTATGAATTTCAGAAGATTAAGACAAGGAGATCTCTGAGTTCAAGATCATCTGGGATTAAAGGCATGGGGGCACATGCCTTTAATATGGGCCATACACTCTGCTGGAGACCCACAGGCCAGTAATCTGGGCCACACCCTCTGTTGGAGACCTACAGCCTTTAATCTGGGCTACATCCTCTGCTGGAGGTATATAAGGACATTGGAAGAAGGAAGATTTACTCACTCTTCCTTGCCTGCTTGCCTTGTGGGAATGAGCAACTGCTAGATCCTTGGACTTCCATCCACGGCTGCTGCTGCTGCCCGTTTTGGGGGGAATTGGACTATAGACTGTAAGTCATCGACAAATTCCCTAACTATATAGAGACTTCCCATACATTCTGTGACTCTAGAGAACCCAAACTAATACATATATGAAGTTTAGGATCTGTAAATTTTTGTTTTGGAATTTGAATGGGATTGAATTGAATCTGTAGATTGCTTTTGCTAGGATGCAAATTTTACTCTATTAATTCTACTGATCCATGAGCATGGGAGACTTTTCTATTTTCTTATATATTCTATTTCTTTCTCAATGTCTTAATTTTTTTTTATATAAGTCTTTGGATTTGTTGGCTAGAGTTTCACCAACAAATTTTATAGTTTTGATGCTATTGTTAATGGTTTTATGTCCCTGATTTGTTTCTCAGTGCATTTATCAGTTGTATATTAGAGGCCTATTGATTTTGTGATTTAAGTTTGTATCCAACTATTTTGCTGAAAGCATTTATTAGCTATAGGAGTTCCCTGATGTAATTGTTAGGATAACTTATCTACACTATTAAATCTCCTAAAAATAAAGGTACTTCTTTCTTACCAATCTATATTTCCTTGATTTCTTTCAGGTGTCTTCTTGATCTAACTGAGATGTTAAGGTCTATATTGAGGAAAAACTGAAAAGGTAGACAAACTTATCTTGTTTCTGATTTTAGTGGAATGGCTTTGAGTTTGCTTCATTTATTTTGAGGTTGTCTGTGGGAATATTTCATGAGGAGGAACACAAATGCAACCTTGCTTTGGTGGCCATGAACCTGAGGCTACAAAGGCCATGGATATAGAGTAAAACCTAATGCTACTGTTCTGATAAAGGAACCTAGACATAAAAAAAACTTGTAATAACATTCTACTCCAGCTGGTGAAATGGCTCAGCAGGTAAGAGCACCGACTACTCTTCTAAAGGTCCCGAGTTCAAATCCCAGCAACTACATGGTGGCTCACAACTGTCCATAATAACATCTGATGCCTTCTTCTGGTGTACCTGAAGACAGCTACAGTGTACTCACATATAATAATAAATAAATCTTTAAAAAAAATCTGCTCTACTCATAGATCAGTGCCTTGATCAGCCATATTCATAGCAGTAACCTCCTAAATTATATAGTCAAAACCATAGGGTTCCACAGCCAGACTGTGCAAGGAGAGAGAGAGAGAGAGACAGAGACAGAGACAGAGACTGTGTGTGTGTTTGTGTGTGTGTGTGTGTGTGTGTGTGTGAGAGAGAGAGAGAGAGAGAGAGAGAGAGAGGTAACAGTGTAACAGTCAGCCCTAAATACAATATCTCCATGACATTTCCCCTCTGGGCTCAGTGAACTATGACAATCAAGATGCTAAAAGAGTTTAAGAGTCATATGGGGCCTGTAGTGGTGGCACGTTCTGGTAGGATTTGTTAAAGGAGGCAGAGGCAGGAGGATCATGAGTTTGAGGCTAGCCTGGGCTACACATTTTTAGGGACTGGAGAGATGGTTCAGTGGTTAAGAGCACTGACTGCTCTTCCAAAGGTCCTGAGTTCAAATCCCAACAACCACATGGTTGCTCACAACCATGTGTAATGATGACCTCTTCTGGGTGTCTGAAGTCAGCTATAGTGTACTTACATATACTAAATAAATAAATCTTAAAAAGAGAGGCATATGGGCTGGGACATATCAATAAATAAAGTTCTAGATACAAGAGGCCTGGCACACATATGAACTCACACTACATGTACATGGTCTGCATGGACCTTATCAGTTGGAGTCCTAGATCTAAGAGATATACTCTCCCTAATCCAGATGCTATATCTTATTGATAGCCATTTCTGAATGAAAAATTAGTTTTTTTCTATGGGAGGTTTACTCTTAAGGGTAGGATGCGCCTTTAGTAATAGATTGCAAACAACAACATCAACAACCACAACAAATAAACAACTCAACTCAGTATCATGCTTGGATCTTCTTTGTGCCATAATGATAAGTCAGGAAATATTTTTAGCATCATTTGTCCTTTTCATATATATTATGGCTTTCAGTTTTGTTTTATATGGAATTCCTGTTTAAGATTGTGTGCACCCCTTTCTCTAAGTGTTTTAGTGCTTTACCATTGTCTAGTTTCTTGTTTGGATATTTTGTTCCATTATATTTTTATCTTCATCCATTTTATTCTTACTGCTTAGATACTTGTTTGTTATGTAAGCTGAGATAGGTGGGGGGGGATCTCGATGGGGTGGGGGAAAATTAGGAGGAACGTGGAGTAGAAGGAAGTGGAAACTGTACTCAGAGTTTATTGTGTAAAAAATCAATTTTTAATAAAAGCAAAGAACAGAAAGATTAGTGACAGATGCATGAAATCATTTTAATAATAAACATTTCTAGGCTGTTTGTAAGTTAAATAATATCTCAGGTACTAATCAAACAGTTTCTAGCAATTGAAATTATACTTCCAAAAGTTAACTTCTTGAAGGATCAACATTTTTACCAAAAAGTATCCGTGTCATAATTTCTAGCAAGACATGACAAGCTAAATAGTGAATTTGTCAAAAGTCCAAAGTCCTATTAATTTTCCTTCAAACATGCTCAGTTGCATGAAAATAAAAACCCTCACATCTGATAGAGGGCTAATATCCAAAATATATAAAGAACTCAAGAAGATAACTGTAACCCGTCCCGCGGGTCCGTTATTCCAGGGTTCCGAAGGGGTGCTACCTGAGGGTCAAAGCGGGGAGAGAAAGAACGAGGCCAGGCAGAGAGGGGTTCAATTGTCGAGGCCTCGTTTAATGTTCTGGGGTACACAGGTTTTAAGGCTTTCAGGAGGGGCATAACCCAAGGCAAGGACAAAGGAAGGAAGGGCAATCCTAGCAGTTTCAGCAGGAAGAGATAAGGGTCCTCTGGTGGAGACTACAGGTGTTTGCACAGGCTGGAGCCTGCCGCAGTTATCTCAGGACTTCCTTCCACAGCAATTACCGGAGTCAGCGGGTGTTGATGCAGGCAGGATCATTCTGTAGTTATCTTCAAGACAATGGCTAAACCAATGCCCGCGGGAGAGGCTCTAGTTAATTGTTCTTATATTTTAGCAGCCACCACCTTAGGGCCATGAGTAAGCAATAGTTCGAATAGCTCAGGATGGCTTCCCACATCTCCTTTTTTCTTTCTTAAGTTGGGCGGTGGCTATGGAAAGAGGATCGGTGGAGAGCCTGTTTTAGGCTATGTGGTTTTACCCCCACGTCCAGCACCACAGTAACTAGGCCTTTTTAGATCCTAGTAGGGCAGGGCCTCTGCCTTAGGCTATGTAAGTTGCATCCACTCCTGGCATCACATCCCACTCCAATGGCTTAATCAGGCCCTTGGTGGGTGTGATGGGCATCCAGGTAGCGGACTCACAATAATCCCATCATGGAGTCACCCTGCAGCCAAGAGGCGGTGTGCATCTGGCTCGTGGCACCACAATATTTCCCGTCATTGGCTACTCCACAGCTTATGGCCCTCAGCCACTATTAGGAGCCAGAGGTCACCCTCCCTGGCATTGACGATTCTACTGCTTATGGAATCAAGAAAGTTCTGTGCCTGCAGCAAGGGTGGAGAACTGAATACTGACGGTTGCTACCTCTGCTTCTGTCAAGGCAGAATCGATCTGTGATTTAACAAAACTGGTTAATCTGTTAAAAGCCCAGGGGCCAAATGACAAAAGCAACAAAAGACCCACGAGGAGCCCCAAAAGGCTGGGCAGCAAGGTGGAGAGCCAGGGAGAAGTCTCAGCATCAGCATACTTCGGCAACTAGCATGTTCCTTCAGCATCCTGTAGAAAGAACACAAACATACCTCTTCTCTACACTTAAAATTTTTAAATTTTTGTGGTATATAGAGATGTGATTCTCCCCTCTTTTATTATAAAAATATTATAAAGTTCTATGGGCTTGTTCTATAATATCTTGTCTTTGCGAATTATGAGGAATCTCAGTAATATGACTAATATCAAATTGTTAATAAGACATCTCAAATGACTGATTATAATAATCAGTTATAATATTTGTCTTAATCTGATTTGGAACATTTAGTATTAAAAATAACATATGTAATGACTAATTTTATTTTTTATTTTGTTTCTTATGTTAAAACAGTTATAACTAGAAAGCTTGAAAAGCTGTCAATAGTTGTATGTATATTTATGATTAATTTTTTGAATTATATTTGTATAAATAATTGTAAAAGTTAAGAATTAGTATCATTAAAAAGAAACAACTTTAAGCAATTGTAAGCCATGAGCTATATATGTGTATTATTAATATAAAAATCAAAAGTTTGATTTTTAACATTTTAAAAGAACAGCTACAGCACCCAGTTCAATTATCTGTGCTGAAGCAAGGGGACACTCAATAGAATAAATATGTGATCTAATTATATGAGCTTTACTCCCATAGTAGATGCACTTTTATAGGATGCATGTATAAATCTATAACAATATAAAAACATGTATAGAGGCAAATTTTTAACAATTTATCTTTTAGATAACAATTATTAATTTTGTCAAAAAGGCTAGTCATGTAATAGATCAACAATTAATAATAATTAATTTGATTATTTAGAATAAGGAGCAAACATTTTATCATGCTCTTAAAACATTCTTTTTTTTAAAAAAATTTTTATGATTTTATTTTGTAACATTTTATTATTATATCAAATCTTTATTGGAGGATGTCAAAACCTTATTTGGAGAGATTTTACATTAATGTTCTCTTTGTTAAGGAATGGAAGTGAACATAAACTGTTGACAAATACTTATGGTAGCTTTCTCCAAGTTATGTCTCTCAATATTTATTTTGCATCTATCTTGAGAATAGCAGAGGCTTAAATGACAAACTTAAAGCAGTGTCTTAGGCAAAATATTTATCTTAACACCTTTTGAAAATCATTTTCTTAAAAACTTTAAAAGCCCATTGTTAAGAGCAAGCTATTTCTTGAGGAATAACTTTCTAATGAAATTATTTTATTGTTTTTTTTTTAAAGTTAGCTTATGCTCTTTTAAAGTTAGAAGTGAATGTTTTTATAATTATCAGAATGTAAAGCAAAAAACTACCCTCTATACCTATAATAATTTTGTATGGAGTAGACAGTCCAAATTTTAATGCCTTTATAATTTCTATATAGCCTTATTATCTTTTACAGATCTAAGTGTGAACTTTATTTTGAACCATATCTGTATGAATCTGTTAAAAATGTTCTTTTGGCCAGAAACTCTCTAAGTGAGGCCTGCAAGACAAAACTGCATCTCTCAAGCCTCTGCAGCTTTGAGCAGCTTTGAGGAAGCTCTGAGCTTAGTATTAACTCAAATGTAAAACTACTGATTTGAGTTTGTTATCTCTTAAGCCAGACCTACACCCACTGGTCCTGTAAAGAGTAACCTGTAATCAGACCCTATTGTATGGAGGTCAAATAACAAAAGAAACCTGTAATATCAAAGTATAAATACAATTTGTTGAAAGCAAAACCCAGTTTTAAACAATCTTTCTCCTTAAAATTAATGGTAAACACATTTTTACATTGTAAAGTTTGTCCAGGATTAGGGCCCTCTTCTTCCTTCTTTATGGGAATCATTTGATATGCTAATTGTATCTTCAGTATTCAGAGCTTCAGGGCTAATTAATATCCACTTATCAATGATTGCATTCCATGTGTATTCTTTTGTGATTGCGTTACCTTGCTTAGGATGATATTTTCCAGTTCCAACTCTAACCAAACAAGTGAAAGGATCTATACGACAAGAACTTCAGGTCTCTGAAGAAGGAAATCGAAGAAGACCTCAGAAAATGGAAAAATCTGCCATGCTCGTGGATTGGCAAGATTAATATAGTTAAAATGGCCATCTGGCCAAAAGCAATATACAGATTCAATGCAATCTCCATCAAAATCCCAACTTAGTTCTTCACAGAGTTAGAAAAAGCAATTCTTAAATTTATCTGGAATAACAAAAAAACCCAAGATAGCTAAAACTATTCTCAACAGTAAAAGAACTTCTGGGGGAATTAGTATCCCAGACCTCAAGCAATACTACAGAGCAATAGTGTTAAAAAGTGAATGATATTGGCACAGGGACAGGCAAGTGGACCAATGGAATATAATTGAAGACCCAGAAATGAATCCACACACCTATGGTCACTTGATCTTCAACAAAGGAGCAGAAAACATCCAGTAGAAAAAAGATAGTCTTTTCAGAACTGAAGTTCTATGGGTGAGCAGAAAGAATGGAAACAGACAACCTCAGGAGGTAGGAGGTGGGGGGTCCCTCTAGAATGTACCAGAGACCTGAGAGGTGAGATACTCTCAGGACTCAAAGGGGGGACCTTAGATTAAATGCCCTACAGTGGGAGAGGGAACTTGTAGTATCCACCTCAGTAGAAAGACAGGGCATCAAGTGGAGAGATGGGGTAGCCATCCCACAGTCAAAACTGCTGCAGTGGCCCCAGTGAAATCTGTAAAACAAAATTTTACAGATTGAGGCGAGAAATGTCTCCTGGGACTTTGCAGAACACCCTATTCAGAAGCTGAATATCTCACATGGCAATTTGACTTTACTTCTAAAACTCTCCTCTTGCCTAGTATCCGGGACTAAGGAAAACCAAGCAAATTAAGATGTAAAAGAATCCATCTTGTAGTATATCACTAACCAGAAAATTCTGCAACGCTTTGCTCCAATTGTTTATGTAATTACATTTACCTCTCAACAGGATATATATGAAGTATGGCTCCAAATACGGTATAAAAAGTATTAATAGCAGGCAGTAGAATTTTTCCAGGAACCCTAAAATTACAGGTTCCTTTTATTATTCAACCCTCATACTATGTCCTTGCAAGACAGGTGGATTTGGGCAATAGGCTCAGATTAGAAGATATTTATGTTTGAGGAACCCCATACAATGTCCTTGCTGAACAGGTGGGTGTTGGGCAAATTAAAAAGAATTTACATTTGAGTTGGTGCAAAGCTCAAAGCTACCTCCCCCACCCCAGAGGCCAGGTTTTCTGTCTTTTGAGTTGCTAATTTGCAACTTAATTGGATACTCAGGGACATCTGCAGACAAGTTAATCCTGTTCCACCTTTAACTCTTGACCTTGTTTGTTATGCAGACAGGCTAACTCCACCCAGGCTCACCTGGAGAGAAAGATCCAATGTCTATCAAAGACACTTGCAGACCCCACCTAGGGAGTCTTTGGCCAAAACAACATTTTTAACTTATCTAGGTATGGTTAAGGATGCAGTTCCTTTGGCCAAAACAACATTCTTAACTTATCCAGGTGTGGTTCAGGATGCAGTTCATACTTAATACTCATGAAGACTCATTTAGACTCAGGGAGTTTGACAAAATGTCCTTTAAAATATCTTTAAAAGTTTTTATCAAGAAAATTGTTGTTGTCTGTGTTCGAGCTTCTTAATTTGTTACAAGGGAAAACATTATTACCTGGTTGATTTTATACTTCCTTATGCCTAATGGTTATGCTAATTTTTCCTTGGGCCTGCTTTACTGGATACATCTTTTGATATGTAAATATCAAACCCTCCTGCTTAAAGGCTCTTGCTGCAAGACAAAAAATACGCTCAGATCCAAAAACCACCTAGGTGTTTTTGTGTCATTTCGCTGGACTTGTGCCTTCCTGGACCAAAGAATCCTGGTTATCCTGCAGCAGAGTTAGGACTGTAACACAAAACTCTGTTCCATAATTGGTCCTGCCTTAAAGAAATGCAGAAACAAAAATGGACAAGAGTCTGAGGGAAAAGAGGTCAGTGATAGTCCCAAATTTGGATCTAGCTCAAGGGAAGGCCTTAAGGTCTGACACTATCACTGAGGCTATGACATGTGTGCTCACCAAAAGGGGATCATCCAGAAGACTCAACAAGGAGCTGAAAGAGTCAGATGCAGATATTTACACCCAACTAATGGACAGAAACTGCTGATCCCTGTGGTTGAATTAGGGGAAAGCTGGAAGAAGCTGGGAAGGAGGGTGACCCTGCAGGAGGACCAGCAGTCTCAACTCACCTGGACCCTCGAGGTCTCTCAGGCACTGGACTACCAACCAGGCAGCACACAGCCGCTAATATGAGGCCTCCAACACAAATACAGTAGAGAACTCCCAAGTTTGGATGCATTTAGAAAAGATCCACCTAATCCTCAAGAGACTTGAGGCCCCAGGATGTGGGGAGGTCTGGTGGGGTAGGAAGGATGGGGACATCCTCATGGAGATGAGGGGAGAAGATATGGGATATGGATCAGTTGGAGGTGGACCAGAAAGGGAATAAAATCTTGACTGTATAAAGTGATTAAATAAAAAAATGAAAAAATAAAGACTGGAAAATACTGTCATTAGTCTGGGTGTACTCCTTTCCATAATGATTTCAATGTCTTGCAAATCTTTCTCAAGTAAGTAATAAGTATTTGAAAATTACCTAATTTGTGTCGAGATATATAAAACATCAGTTTAATATATGGCTACATAAAATTTCAGATATCATTCATGTCAATGAATAGGATATGTTGGTACCATCATAACAATGGTTACTCATCTCCAATTACATGTCCCAAGGTAAGCTTTATGAAGTTAATAATTGTTCGTGATATACTTTGAATCATCATTCATTAGATCATGAACATATGAGGGTATAGGTTTTTGATTCAGGGAAGATGCCCATTAATCTGAAAGGAAGAACAATACATTTCTGATAACAAGCATTACTAAGCACTGGAAAACCTGAGTACTAGGAAAATCTGTCCATTTCAAACTGACAAACTAATATGAATTCTCATCTAGAAGAGTGGTTATTTGACTACATATTGTTGCTATATTCTTTGTGGGCTGCACATTATTCTAAATGTAGTTTTTATTTGGTTGGTTGGTTTTATTGGATATTTTCTTAATTTACATTTCAAATGTTATCCTCCTTCTTGGTTTTCCCTGACTCCTACAATCCCCTATACCATCCATGAATCAGAAAACAAAACAAAACAAAACAAAAAAGCCCCATGTGTTTTTATAATATTCTCTCTATCCTAGTGCTCTAAGACAAAAATCATACTATCTTCAAGTGTGCTATAAACGGTTTCCAATCATATCTAATTACCAAGCAAACATTGTTTTTGAGAAAAAATTAATTAATTAATAATTATTAATATTAATTAATAATTAATAATTAATATTCCAGAAAACAAATCAATGTTTATTCACTGTTATGATGAGAGACTCTTCCTACAGTTCCATCTAATTTCAATTTTTTGTTAACGAGGAGAGATGGCCTTTTTGCGTGCATGAGACAATATGTGTATATGATTAAGAGTAGATTATTGCTTTATTGTGGTTGGTCCCTGTAGGATATTTAGTAGAAGCAGTAGTGTCATCAAAGTTATCTGTAGAGTTATAATACTCCATATGTATTGCCATCAGAGTAACATTATATTTTAATAAATTCCATTTATATTAGGAACAAAAATTTATCAAAAGAAGAGGAGGAAAAGAAAAATGTTAAATGGCTTTGTTAGAGAGAGTCAAAGACCCATTATCAATGAGCACACAATATTAGTACTTAAAGAGGGAGATTAAAAACTTTGATCATTTGAAGAATTAAAATCAGTCTTCTAGAAATATATTGTATATAATATATATAATATATTGTTGTGGGAAATAATTAAAAAAATGAACCTGCCAACCCTGCACAGTGTTAGACCACACTCCTGTGCTCCTGGGATCCCATCAGGCCATCTCTCTCACTGGTCTCTAGGCCCTGTGACTCTTGGCCCTGCAGGGCCACAGCCAATTAGAATTATGTATCAATAAAATCACAGTTTTCAAGATGCCAATACAGTAATTTCAGAGCCAGTTGATAATGGTAAAATCTTTAACCCAATTATTCTAACCTTTTGATAACATCAAGTCAGATTCCATTCTTCCCCTCTCCTCTCTCCAACCCCTACCTTCGCCTCCCCTCTCCTGTCCAATCACAGGCCACCCACTGTCTCAATGAGATTGGAAAGGGAACATCCTGCAACATTTCACCCTTTTAAAATTATATGGTATAAGATAGAACTATTACCCAAGCTAACATTTTTGCCAATAGAATTGAACACTGTCCTCTTTACTAACTTAAAAGGCTAAAATTTTGCACTTGGCTATATCTTGGTTTAAGATTGATTCTTATTACATATTGAAAGCAATTCTAAATGAAACTAATGCTTATAAATTTTAAGCATATGCATATTTAAGAATTTTACAAAACCTATATAAATATTTTAGTGTGAAAAGAAATATGTAATGGACTTTTCCACAATACAATGAAAATCTATCTTGGATGCATCATCTGCAAATATGAGTTACAGCCATGTGTGTGTGTGTGTGTGTGTGTGTTTGTGTGTGTGTGTGTGTGTGTGTATACTGTCTTTAATGTGTACTTTGAATCATGTCAGTGAATTATAAATAACAATAGTTACAAAGGATCCATATTTAAGAGACAAATATCTGTTTGGGCAAAGACCAAATTGTAGATATGTCCTTGCTAATGATGAATATTGCCTTTATGATGAGTAAAGCAGTCTTAATTGCTCTCTTTCCTGGTGGGTAATGATCAACAATATTGGATGTACACATTTATGGTCACTCATTCCTTTCCACATTTGCCCTCATTACATCCTCTCTTTGTTTATAAACAAAATGTTTCATGCTTTATGGGAGGGACAACTTATAAAAGGAAGAGACTCAATTATCTTCTGCACACAGAATTTGCCTTTGGGATTATTTTATATCCTTAATCTCTGAGTTAAAGGAACAAACTTTCTTTTCCTTCACAAATACTGTATATCCTTGGACCTTGGCTTATGGAGGAGATGACAATTTAAAACTGTAATACAAAATAAATGCTTTGTCTGACTTCCCATTATATAATAACTCTATCATAGTTGAAAAGGAAAATAACTTGTAATGTTCAATAGTAAATTAATGACAGTCTATGTGTCATTATGACTTCCTCACCCTTAAGTTCCACATTTCATATGGATTGATTAAATATTAATGTCATTTTCAGTAAATGACATAAATTTGTACTTATAATCATCATTAAAATAATTTTTGCATAAATTGAGATAAAATATTCCAGGTAAAATATACTAAAACCTGTTTTTCTTTTCTGTACATCTTACCTACTAGAGAAATGGCTGAATTTCTACCAACTCAAGGTACTAACAAAATGTTCATAAGCAGTTTTTTCCTCTGTATAATCTTTATATTCATCAAATAGTAAAGGAGCTGGTTCTGCGTTTTTAGAAACAAATGAGCATCAATGGTCACTTTTTAAAAACACTGAAGGAATTTTTTAGTGGCAACTTTCCAGACTCAGGCTTCCTGTGAGTATTTTGAAGTGCTTTGTAAAGATGACTTTCACAGTCAAAATGTGAAATCTCAACCTTATGACAATCCTTTCCTAAACCCTCTGTGGATTTTCATGTCTGATACTGCTTTTAATGACATTTAGAATCTTTCTTCTTCATTAAACATCAACACTGAGATGAAAAGCAAAAGAAATAAAAGAAAGACAAATAGAATAGAAGAAATTGAGGAAATTAAGAATAAAAACTAAGTATAGGGAATATGCAAGCTTTTGTTCTAAAGATCACACCTAAAGCTAGGGCAGTGTTGTAGAAAGGAAATTCTTGAATAAATAAAACTAAAAGGCTTTTAAAAATTGAGGCCTTACTATTTGTAAATTTCATAAAATTCTTGAAATCAGTTTAAAGAATACATACACACACATACACTGTGCATTATTTTCTTTGCGTCATAAGAACAAATTGTCATCAGTTTGTATAAATCTGCTGTCTTGAGTGTTTTGGTGACTTGAAGTAATATGTAAGACATTGAGCCAAGGTTTTACTGAAGCAACCTAGAGAGAACCCTTCTTTTCTTCTTCTTAGCTCCTGGTGTTTGGCTATAAGGCTAGTGTTTATTCCTTGGTTTTAAAAATCACCTTCCTGTTGATATATACTCACACAGGTGTCCAGATTCTCTTTAGATAAAACACAGTCTATGCTGCTTCAAGTTCAGTTCTCTTTTGTTGTATTCCATAGCTGCCTGCAGCTATTCTGAACTGGGTTGCTGGAACAGAAGCTGAGGGATGAATGGGAGAGGGGCGAAAGGAAGGAGGGCCAGGACAATGTTTCACTGATCGAGGCCAAAACTTTAATGGCAGTCAGACCTTTTAACAATTTGGGCAAACCCTTCCCCCCAGACTCTGGGCTTAGTTCTGGTGGAAGTTGTCTAGCTTCTCCTGGAGGTCCTTGTCTCGACTGCTCTGCTCCAGCAGCTGGGTGGGTCACCTGCTTAATTCAGGAATTCCTAGACCTGGAGGAACAATGAGCTTAACCTTCACTGAGCTTCTCCACCCTAGGATAAAAATTCCTGGCTTAACCTACTTCCCTATTATGTCCTAAGGGCAGATTCCTGCCAGGGATTGTCCTTGGCCAATGTCAAGTACACTCTTAGCACTCCACCCAAGGATAAAAATTCCTGCTGTACCATGTGGAATGACTCCCCATTATGGCTCCGTACACTCTTTCTTTGAAAGCATCTCAAGGCATCGAAGTAGGATTCATTCTAATGCAATATTACTTGATTTCATCTTCCAGGTTTCTAAATAAGGTGATATCCACAGCTATTTGTATTTAGGGAATTATCCATAGCTTTTAATGTCATGCTCTCTGCTATACAGTTTGGCAAACATTGCAGAAGAACTCTTTATAATAGAATATGTTCTAGTACGCAGAGCAGAAACAAGTTTGGAAGTGTTTTAAAAACAATAAGGTATTATAATATCAGTTGCAGCCTGACTTATTGGTTCACACTTTCAATCTTGGCCCCCAGGAAGCTGAGGCAGTAGATTTCTAAATTTGAAACCAATAGGCATCTACATAGTGAAAGCTTGTCAAAAAAAAAAAAACAAAAAACAAAAAACTTCATTGAAAGTCCTCTAAAACATAATATCTTGTAACCCGTCCCGCGGGTCAGTTATTCCAGGGTTCCGAAGGGGCGCTACCTGCGGGTCAAGAAGGGGGGGAGAAGGAGGGAGGCCAAGCGCCAAGAAAGACAGAGTCAATCTGGGTTTTGTCAAAGCCTCGTTTAATGTTCTGGGGTACACAGGTTTTAAGGCTTTCAGGAGAGGCGTACCCCAAGGCAAGGACAAAGGAAGGAAGGGCAATCTAGCAGTTTAGCAGGAAGAGATAAGGGTCCTCCGGTGGAGACTACAGGTGTTTGCACAGGCTGGAGCCTGCCGCAGTTATCTCAGGACTTCCTTCCACAGCAATTACCGGAGTCGGCAGGTGGTGATGCAGGTAGGACCATTCTGCAGTTATCTGGAGACAATGGCTAAACCAATGCCCACGGGAGAGGCTCCAGTTTGCTTTTCTCAGGGCCTTAGCCCTGTCAGCCAAAGTGAGGGTCTCTAATGGCTTCCTACAATATCTGACATAAATTTACAACAAGCTGATATCTGAGAATCATAAAATGTTTGATTTAAGTAGTACTTAAGATAAAATAAATAGCTATTCATTCATTTGAATATTATGTTCAAATCAATAGGCACAGTCATGACTTCCAGTGAAAGATTATTTTAGAAGACAGTCAGAACACTACATCCTACTGCATATTTTAATCCAATTAACTTTTAAAAGGTATTCTTCTAAATTCCATTTATATATACTGAAAGAGTTTTTACTTAAAGGAGCTTTACTTATGGCCCAGAAACAAAGACAAGCCAGGGCAAGCCCGAACAAGCCCTGAAATGCTAGGCCCACCCTCAAGGCCATTAAAACATTCCAGGAACTAACGGGTCACAAAGATAAGAAAGCTACCTCCACTGAGTCAAGGACCATCTAGACTCTTTCTCCCCCGACCCCTCTGTTGTAATAGATAAGTTTCCCGCTCTTCCCCATCGCCTACGCTCCAACCTGCACGTACTACCTGCTGGACCTGCATGTACTACCTGCTGATGTAATTGTATGAATTACCCAATCTTGTAAAAGCGCGCGAACCCCCCTCACCTTTCCTATAAAAACGCCCAGTTTCTGAGTCTCAGGGTCAGCTCCTCTGTCTTTTGCACAAGACACATGTCGACCCGGAGCTCTGCCATTAAACTGCCTCATGTGTTTGCATCAAGCCTGTCTCTCGTGCTTCCTTGGGTGTGCGCCGATCCGTGACTCGAGTGGGGTCTCCCATTCGGGGGTCTACAATACAATGTATCTCTATCATTTCCACCACTTACCTTCTCCAATTTCTCCCAGGATTCCCTACTGTATCTCCTCAAAAGAACACCATGACTTCTTTAATGATTCAAAGAATTTTCTCTCACTGTGTGGAGAACAGTGACTTGGAAAGAGGAAAAGCCCAGGAAGCAGTTAAGGGCTTCATGCTATATGGTAGACCCAGCATAAACCTGTCTTTTCTGTCCCATAGAAGAAATAATTCTTACCACAGCTGTTTTTCTTCCAGTGTTATGGATTTCCTCTGCTCTCGGTACAACCTGGTTGTATTAATGGTGTTCTTTCTCCTAGACTCATCTTTCTAGTATTTGGCCATGCTCACAGTCACAACTGTAATGGCATCAATTAGCACATCTTCCTCCTTCTTACCCCAGATTTCAGTTCTCTGCTGATTCTCTATCTTTTAACTGTTTTTTGCAGCCACAGTTAAAGACCATTAGTTTTGACTTACAATCATGATTAATCTGGTACTGTTTGGCTTCTGCTCAGTTATTCTGAAGTTAATTAATTATTTATCTAATTTATTTAATTAGAAAATTATTTTAAGTCAAGTCATCCTGCTCATAGATTCCTACTTCCCCTTACATGTCAGTGAATTTTGTATTTTCCCCTGAAATTTGTATATTATTCTACCTTGTTATATCATATTATATCATATTATATCATATCATATTTCCAGTCCTTAGTTTCATTATGCCTCTTGGTTTTATATGTTCCTAAATCTACTATTTAGCAATAATGTGTTTTCTTTTTGTGATCAAATATATTTACTTCCATTTGAAAACACTCATTTATAAATTAATGGCTGCCCAAGTATGACTCAAGTTGAAATTACTCCTCAGCTTCAGGTTTCTATATTCTAATGGATGGCTTATTGATATGGTAAACTTAATATTTACAAGGTACTATTATATTTATTTTTTTAAGATTTTTAAAATTTATGTTATGTATGTGAATACATTGTGGCTATTTTCAGACAGACAAGAAGATATTAACCAAGTAGATCCAATTACAGATGGCTGTGACCCACCATTTGGTTGTTTGGAATTGAACTCAGGATGTCTGGAAGAGCTGTCAGGCTTCTTAACCACTGACCTATCTCTCCAACCCTCAAGGTATAATTTTATATCTTCTTTTCTCTCTGTGTTTTAAATTTCTAATTTCTCATAGTGCTATTTAAGCCAGCTCTACTGCAATACATCCCAATATTTCCTGTCTCTTTCTTTTCATCTCCCACACCTATATTCTATTCCTTTGGTTTGCTCATGTTCGTTTGTTGGATTTTTTTTTTTTTTTTGATGATGATCATGAGAAAAATCCAGAACCTTTTTTAGTGCAAATTAAGTGTACTACCAGTAAGGTATACGCTATCATATTCTTCTCTGACATCACTAATATTATTTTACTCTTGCCTACTACAACACTGAGTCTTTAATTACATGATTCAACTTTATTCAGTTAAAAGTCTCTCTTACTAACTGCCTATAAAGGCTTAAGGAAAGCTGACCTCAACTTCTGATTTAGGGTCAAGACCTTGTTGACCATCTTATTATATTTAGCATATCTTAAATTATATCATACGTAGCAATTTTTTATTTAGAAAATCAAGGAAGTAAAAATGTCTGTTAATAATTTTGTACTTATTATTTTTCCAAAAGTGGATACTTATAAGAACTATCACGACAGATTGAAACATTGAATTATGTTATCATTAGTTCAGCAGCCACCCAAGCTACAGCCTTCTTGCCTCCCAGGAGTTCCGCAGTAACCAAAGATACAGGTAAGAATCTAGTCCAAATTTCTACACCAACTGAGACACTTACATAGCCCAGCTTACATTTGACCTACTCACCCACCTCCACATCACCCTGAGTGCCACCTTCTTTTTGGCTCAATTCTACACCTGTTGCCCAAGGCAAGCCGCCCAGTAGGTCACCAGTAACCAAGGGCCCAGGTGGTCCACAGTAACCAGACACAAAGGAAATCAAATTTCAAAAATTTTCACCACATGAAACTTGTGTGTTGGGGTGGGAATTGGAGGCTCACCTCAAGAGACAGGAAGGACACAGGGGCCTGAGAGAGGGAAATGGGAGAGACAGCAAACAATTAAGGTCCATTTGAGAGGGTATGAAATCCTAATTCATCATCTCCTTCCTAATACACAAATATTTACAAAGTAAAATCATCAAATAATGAGGAAGAATGCTCTTCTGTCACCAGATTTAGCTTCTAGTACTGAGATTGAGTTGTATCTAATTGAGCAATGAGTCAAAAGTTGTCTGTAGGAACCATAAACAACCAAGACGGTATTGGCTGCTTTCTACAAACTGTAAGCAAGTCCCTATCATTGAAGACAACAGTGATACAAGCCAGAGAACATGGGATAAGTCAAGCTTGTGCCATCACAGAGGTTGTTACAACTATTTGCTAGAGTCTTTAGAACAGAAATGTATACTGTGAAGAAAGTGAAACACCAACCTAAACTGAAAACCATTGATCTACAATGATGTCCTGTCTGCAAGATATGCTAGAGCAATGGTGGCACAAGTTTGTGGGAGTAACCAACAAATATCATCAGATTGGCTGGAGGCCCACTTCAAAGATGGAACCCATACTTTGTTGGATTCCATAGCTGCCTGCAGCTATTACGAAGTGGGTTGCTGGAACAGAAGCTGAGGGATGGATAGGGAAGGGGCAAAAAGAAGAAGGGCTAAGACAATATTCACTGATCAAAGCCAGAAACTTTAATGGCGCCAGACCTTTTAACAGTTTGGGCATCCCTTCCCCCCAGACTCCGGGCTGAGTTCTGGTGGAAGTTGTCAAGCTTCTCTTGGAGGTCCTTGCCTTGACTGCTCAGGCAGCTGGGTGGGTCACCTGCTTAATTCAGGAATTCCTAGACCAGGAGGGACAATTAATTTAACCTTTACTTTGAGCACTCCACCCTAGGTGGAGCAGGATCCTGGCTATCTGGGAGAAGTTAACCTTGACCATAGTCAAGTACACTCTTAGCACTCCACCCAAGGATAAAAATTCCTGCTTTAACCTACTTCCCTATTATGTCCTAAAGGCAGATTCCTGCCTGAAGCCAGGGATTGTCCTTGACCAAAGTCAAACTCAAACCTTGTGCATGACTGGCCCAAGATGGCTCTGTACAATACTTGAAGGCGCTTGGATGAGCAAGAACTTGAGACTATATAACCTAAGAACCTAGGGTAAAACACCTGGTGAAACACCAGGTTGAAACATACATACATACATACACACACACACACACACACACACACACACACACAAGTAACAATAAAGTGACTCCTAATGACATTCTGCTATACTCATAGATGTATGGTCTTCATCATTATAAAAGAAGCTTCTCCCTGCAGGTGATATGAGCAAATACAGGGCTCAGAGCCAGGCAATGTGCACACAGTAGAAGGCCTTGTAACAATCAGTCTCAAATTGGATGCATCACACAAATTTCTACCTTTTGGGCTCAGGACACCTTATGGAAGAACAAAAAAATGTAAAAATAAAACAGAATTTATTACAATATTTATAAAATGGAAACAGAAAAATAGATTTACTGAGAAAATGTTTCAGAGGTAATAAGCTAAAACAACCAAAGACCTATTGAACTCTGCTACCAGAGCTTTACTGTGAATTTCTAGTATCTCAGTATGTCAGCAGTGATAAGACTCCATACACATTTTATTTCTATATTAAAGATGGAGATGTGGTAAATAATGTACTTGATTTGATGATTTTTGAATTGTATCAACTAATTTGCAACTAAAAAATGGCCAATTACTAGAAAAAAATAGGATTTAGTTCATTCAAAAAAACATCCAAAGATACTAAATCCATAAAAACTGGAACTATTTAGATGGCGAATGGCAAACATAGGAATGTTACCAACAGAAATCAAGGCAACATGGTACCATCTGAACCCAATTCTCCCACAACAGCAAGTCCTGGATACCCCCAACACACCATAAAAGCAAGATTTGGATCTAAAATCACAACTCATGATACTGATAGAGGGCTTCAGGAAGGACATAAACAACTCCCTTTAGAGAAATACAGGAGAACACTGGTAAACAAGTAGAAGGCATTAAAGAATTACAGGAAAGCACAACCAACCAGGTGAAGGAATTAAACAAAACTGTCCAGGATCTAAAAATAGATGTAGAAACAATAAAGAAATCACAAAGAGAAACAACTCTGAACATAGAAGACCTAGGAAAGAAGATTTTCATGCTTGTGTGGCAAGGTACACACTCCATTTTGGCCTATTTTTTTAAGAATAATATTTATTTGCTAAATTCTTATCTAATATTGGTATTATTTTGAAGGCAGTATGTTTTACATATATTTAAAAATAAAATGCTTTGTTTTTATATATTTATGTTAAAACTTATATAAATATTTAATATTATATGCTAGATGATATATATTTTTTATATTTTGTACATCCTGACCACAGTTTTCCCTAATTTTTCTTCTCTCAGTCCTTTCCTTAATCACTTCTTTGCTTACCCTATTAAATTTCTTTCTCTTAAGGAAGGGCAGTCCTCCCATGTATATCAACCAACCATGCCATATTAAGGTGGATTAAGACTAGATACTTCCCATCTTATTGAGGTTGGAAAAGGAAACCGAGGAAAGGGTGCCAAAAACAGTTCAAAGTGACAGACACATATTATGATCCTACTGCTAGGAATCCCACAAAAGACCAAGTTACACAACTGTAAAATATAGGCAGATGGCCTATGTTGTGGATGGGCCTGGTGCTGTCCTTGTGAACCAATCCCATAATGAATAAAAGATCCAATCGCTGAGTGAGTAGGTGGGACTTGTGGGTTGGAAAGAAGAGAGGAGGTAGGAGAGAGTTAGCTCTTTTTGGAACCAGCATATCATAGGGGTAAGGTGTAGCTGCTAGAGTTTCCTAGCATCATGGTGGATCTGCAAGGATTCACCACCAAAGGAATCAGATTTTAATAAGGCTTACAAGATTAGTTTTATTTGTCGTGCCAAGAGATTGAGTTACTCTTATTTCTGAACTAACTTTGTATTGTGTTTTCCTTCATGGGATGGCTTCTCTGGGTTCAAGAGAGAAAGGTATGAGGGCAAAATGTGGGTTTTCCAGATTTGCACCAGAAAGGCCATTGGGGGATTTGAAGACGAGGGTTGGTACAGTAGTGACCCATCAGTGGGAACTTAGCAAGCTGAGTGGAGATGCTTTGGGAGCTCCGGACCAGAGAGTCTCCATGAGATAAAAACAGGACGGCTATTGCGCACCAGTGCATGGCAGACCAGGCTGCAGGGCAGAGGCACAAGCTTGGGAAGGTGCAGGTTCAATTATTTTATGTTTCCAGCCAGAGGTGGCGAACTGACGTGTTGGGCAAGATTCCACTAGAAATTTATGATTATTAGCATGAGAATTAGAGTTTTATTTTATTTTATTTTTCTTTTCTTTTCTTTTTAAGTGAGTAGCTGGGTAGCTCTGAGATGAGACACATGGACATCTGGACTCAAGTGTGGGAATGGAAACATAGAAAGCAGGCTCTTTCCCCTGCTGTGGGGAATTCAGTTTGCTCTGAGTCAGAGATATAGAATGGAAGTTGGCTACTTCTTGGGGCAGAGATTAATTGAACTGCAAATTTATAAAATTGGGATTATTTGAATTTAGGATAGATTTGTATACAGGTTTTGTCTAAATCACCTGGGGAAATTTTGCCTGCAGCTCAGAACTAGGACAGGGAAAATTAATCACTGACTTCAAGTAGAGAGGGCAGTGAACAGGTATTAATAAAATAAATGTCTGTGGCTCTAGGCAGAAAGCCAAATAGATAGATGACATAACAAGTTGTCTGCTCTAGGCAGAGAGCCGAACCCTAAGATGGTATAAAATTGCTTTACTTGCCTCACAGGATACTCATATTCTGTCTAACATTCTCCACCAGAGTACTGGGTTTTATATCCTCTTGGCAACATAGGAAAGGCCCAAGTATAGACACATACAGTATTTTAGTTTACTTCATTTGTTTTGGATTGTTTTAATTTGATCTTGGATAGAGAAAATTGGTCACTGACTCCAGAATAGAGAGTGCAGTGATAATCATTGCCTGCTTTAGTTATCTATGTCTGTGGCTCCAGGGAGAGATTTCAACAGACAGATATTATACAGGTATTAATAAAATATGTCTGTGACTCTGGGCAGAGAGCCAAATGGAAAGATGGTATAGTTTATTTAACCTGTCCGAGGGAGCTTATATTCGCCTAATGTGTTCCACCGGAAATCTTGAGTGTCTTTTCCTGCTTGGCAAAATAGTAAAGGCCTAAGTATACACACACACACACACACAGTATCTTAGTTTACTTCATTTAGTTTAAATTGTTTTGATTTTCAAAATGGGTGTGATTTTGAGTTTCATGGTTATGTTATTCCTCTGGGAGAGAGGCCTAAAGAAAGGGTTTTCAGATTGCTGGCTCAAGGGTATGCTTATTTGGGAATAATATGCTTATTATGCTTTGTGTTTTTGGAAAAGGTGATTAAGGTCTGTGTACCTTCCAGAGTAATACAGATTACGTTTGAGAGAGGGAGACCACCCCCCAGAGAACTAGAATCCAGCAAATCAGAAAAGGGTTATCCTGATGTCTTAGTGAGGGTTTCTATTCCTGCACAGATATCATCTTCCTCTCATGAGGTGGGTATGTATCTGGAAAAGACATTGGTTTGCCACTATCACATTTACTCTTCTACTTTTAGGCCAGCATATCTAACTCAAGACACAATTGTACCACTACAGGGCATATACCCAAAGGATGCTCTACCATAACACAAGGACACTTTCTCAACCATGTTAACTGGTGTTAATTCATTATAGATAGCCATAAATGGGCTATTTAAAAGACAGCCAAATTGGTCTTAAGAAAAGTAGTTGCTTATCTACACTGTTTATTTCTTCTTTAGAATTGTGCAGAGTTAATTTGTGTACCAGACCTTATGTTCTGCTATAGAAAAAAGCTAATTTGTCTTCACTCTACAACACAACTTATATGTTTTTATCATAACATTTTTTCAAGATAGAAAAAAGGGAGTAAATATAAATTTAATGTGTCCTGAATGCATTACTACCTATTACATGTACACTCAAAGAGAATCTGAATATTTTAACATTATCTAGCTGTATATAAATATTCAAGTCATATTTAGATTCAAGAAGATTTTAACAGCTACAATTTAAAATTTGAAACTAATTCTTGCTGGAATCTACATTACACACATAGAATAATATTTTAAAATCTATTTCAGGGCTAGCGAATGGCTTAGTGGGTAAAGGTGCTAGTCCATAGAGATGAAAACCTTAGCTCTACTTCAATAGCCTACAAACTGGTATGAGAAAACTGACTCCTGAGAACTTCTCAAGCATGACCTATGACAAGAACACACACTTTCCTCTCAATAAAACTAAGAAAAGGTGCTAATTCATAAAACATGATTAGAAATGTTTCACACAAGCATTTTGATTATGAAAATAAAGATGCACATAGATATTTTAATGGTATTTTTTGCTTCTGAAATTATAGCACAGCCACATCTTATGAAATCCTCAAAGGATAGACTGTTATCCTTAGAACTCAGAACCTGACAGATTCTCCAGTCCTACAGATTTAAACCAAAAAGAGTCAGTCAATTTTCACATAAAACTAGTGTGATGGTGTGGATATGTTTGGCCCAAGGAGTAGCACAATTAGGAGGTGTGGCCTTGTGTGTCACTGTGGGTGTATAGGTTTTCATACCCTCATCCTAAAAGCCTGGAAGCCAATCTTCTCCTGTCTACCTTTGCATGAAGATGTACAATTCTCAGATCCTCCAGCTCCATTTCTGGCTGGATGCTGCCAAACTCCTCCCCTGATGATAATAGACTGAACATCTAAACCTGTAAGCCAGCCCCAATTAAATGTTTTCCTTCTAAGAGATCCATTTTTCATAGTGTCTGTTGACAGCAATAAAACCCTAACTAAGACAACTAGTATATACATTTTCATGTTGAATGCTCAATGTAAAGAGTGTGAATACAATGGCTACTTCCTACTTCACACTTCCTTTTATGTGTTGTAGGTATGGTCGGAGCCACCCTTCCATACAAGGATATATTACCATCCAAGATTGTTATTCTTCCAGAGAAGGAATCAGCAGGGGAAACTGGCTTATGAGTTCTTGCTATAGAAAATCAGCTTATCTATGACTTGATAATACAATGAAAATGTGGATAATATATGAAAAATTAAAATTTCTTTAGAGGAATTTTGTAATTCAAAGAAAATTCCACACAATGATTGAAACCTCATCTCTTTTCAAATGGAAATGCTTCTTCATAAGAAAAACTTGTGATTAAATGTATCTGTGATTGAATATATTAAATATAAGAACAAAAATGGAAAACTGAGTCATGTTATTGGGTATTATCAATAAAATCCAGGTGAAATGAAAAGGTAGAGATATGTGAAGACATAATTTCATGTCTTCTAAAGTACAAAACAATAAAAAAAATGGTAGTGCAAATTTTCTGGAGTAATCTATGTGAAATGATCAATGAATATAAATTTGACTCTAAAATGCTAAAATAATGTACTTTAAAAATTTAATACAGATTTAAGTTAAACTTCATTATACATTCTATGGTGAAATTATTGAGAATAAATTATCTATACTCCAAATAAAAAGTACCAAAAATGGACATTAGTTGCTGGAAAGATGGCTTAGCAGGTAAAGGCTCGCTCTAGTGATCAAGACTGGTGATATTAGTTTAATTGTCTTTTCCCTTCCACCCATGTGCCATAGCACACACATGTAAATTTATGTGTCCATGTATACATACACATAGAAGTAAATAAAAATTATAAAAGAAAACTTATTTTAAAAATAGACTGAGTCCCATGCACAATAGAATGGTCTAATACACCAGGCATATATAGGATCACTAACTGCCCATTTTTCAAGACACACACACATATGCACACAGACAGGCATACAGTCACAGAAACACACACAAACAAACAAACATGGCCAATCCACAGACGGACACACGGACACAGAAACACACACACATACATGAAAGGAAATAAAGGTTAGAGTGGTGCAAGTTGAAAAGACATAAAAATAGTTGGAGAAGATGAATGATAGATATGATTCCATTTTAAACATTGTGTAAAATCCTCAAGAATAAAGAACACTTTAAATAGGCTCTAATGAATGGAATTAATTCCGTATAGGCTATGCCTAGTAACTAATAGGGTAACATTGTAGAGTTAAACTACATGTTTTCACATTTTCATCTCAAATACCTCTTTCAAGTCCCATATTCCTATTAATCATATTTGGGGTTTTCTCTCTATCCCAAGATTCAATTTCCCAATGTTATCTCCAACAAAGCAGCAGAAAACCTGTGTTAACTTTTCCTGCACCATCAAGACAGCTTATCTCGATTCCACAGATCTTTCTCTTGTAAACTCACTTTCCAACACTTGTTCATTACTTTATCGTAGTTCCCAACTCCAGCAGACATTCTCTGCTATCCCAAAGGTTACTCCTTTGAGAAAATGAAGTAGGCTGCATGGTCTTCACCCTGGGTACCCCTGGACCCTGTGCCCCAGTTTTATCCACATATCTGAAGCAGAACACCTGTGGGAACCTTCCCTGTCAGAGGACATAGATAGACCTTCTGTGGATCCCATAAATCTTCAGCTTCTAACCTCTCTCCCCTAGAAGGTGCTTTCACCCAGCTTCCAAGACATGTATGCACTCCCTACTAATCCAAGGGCTTCTTTTGCCTGGGCAACAAGTAGGCAAATGTGGATGATTTATACTTCTCCTTCTACTCTTCAAGAACAAATGCCCCAGGTTCTTCTCCAGCTCCTTAATAGAGATCTTACTACAGCCTCCCATTCTGCTCTAACCTCATCCCAAACAGGTCACAAAGAATCTCTCTTCCAAATTTTCTTCCCCAAGTCTTCTCAGTTACCAACAGGAAGCATTCCCTGTGAACCTACCGGATCATCAAGCCACAGAAACAGGTGAGCAAAGTTAAGACCTTCACCACTCCCTCCTGTACTTGAAATCTCATCTCACAGCCTTATTTCTATCTCTGCAACAGAACACATTTCTGCAACCTTCCCTTTCTGCATACATCACCTTTGTATCCCACACATCCTTTCTCCTCTTAACCATCTTTTCCCCATTGTTGCTTTATCCCAGTCCTCAACTCCAGCTGGTTCTCCCTGCTCAACCACAGACCACTCCTGCCAATAAACCAGAGAGGCTGTCTGTACATATGCTCTCCTTCTGGTCCCCTAGAGCCCATTCACCTGCTTCATCTCCTGAGCTACAGCAGAACCCGAGAGGTAACCTCTTTTCATTGCCTGTTTCATTCCAAAGAGACAAAATAAACATATCCTGGTTGAACACTCTACACTCCTACCTCCTATGTGAATCTTGTGAGATGCCTAGCCTATTGCCATTGATAACTGTCAGCTTTCAATATGCAGAAACACACTTCACCTGGAACCCACCCCAGTATCTGCAACTATTAATTAGAAAGATAATCCCCTATCAGGCAACAGACAGGCAGCACACTCTCTAAGAATCCAGTGCAGAAAAAAAGAATTTAATGACCAAAACCACACTAATTGAGAACAGACCTAGAAATCAGCAACTAGACAGATACTCATCCCAATCTAAGATGTCTATTTGACAGCATGGGAACACAGACAATAATACCCAAAGTTATGTTCTACTAGAGGCCATCTATTCTATCACAGAGAACCCTGAATACCCTGAACATAGCTGAAGCACAAGTAAAAGACCTTAAGACACCCTTATAAATAGTAATAAGTCCTTAAGAGACACCCATAAAATATAAATGAACCTATTCAAGTCCAGGAAGTGTAAATAGAATAAAAAAGAAAGAAAATCTCACAATGTGGGAATTCTGGAACTGAAAACATAAGCACTTTAAAAAGAGACTATAGAGGCATCCCTACTTAATATAATAAAAGAGATGAAAGATTCTAAGGTGTGGAATAAGAAATACAATAAATTGAGAAATTGGGTAAAGAAAATGATAAATTTAAAATAAATCCTTAAACAAATCAGCCAGGAAATCTGGGACACCAAGAAATAAGAAACCTAAAAGTAATAGTGATAGAGGAAGAAGAAGAAACCCTCCTCAAATTCCCAGAAAATGTTTGCAACAAAATCATAGAAGAAAAATTTCCTAATCTAAAGAAGAATATCCTTAAAAAAGCACAAGAGAAAATAACAATAGGAAAGTCTCCTTGGCACTAAACATACCGAATAAAGGTAGAATATCAATAGCTACAAGGGAAAATGACCTAATAATGTATAAAGGCAGACATATTAGAATTAAACCTTATTTCTCAATATAGAACTCTAAAAGCCAGAAGCACTTGGATAGATGTACTGCAAACCACAAAAGATGACATCTGATACTACTATACTCATCAAATATTTCAAACACAATAGAGAAAATAATACATTGAATGATAATTCCAAATTTAAACAGCTGTCTACAAACCCAGTGTAACAGAAGGTGCTAGTAGGAAAACTCCAAACTAAGGAGATAAATTACACCCATGAAAATACAAGGTTAAAAATTAGAAAGAAACCAAAGAATCTTCAGGTTTCAGATGATATGATGCTACAATATACCACCCTAAATATTCATATGTTTCAGCAAAGTAGGTAGATACTAAAGTAATTCATAAGACAGTATCTTTCCTATAAGCAAATGACAAATGAACTTAGAAATAAAGTAGAAAAAAACTTCTTTCACAATAGTCTCAGATGAAATAAAGTGTCTTAGGATAATTCTAGTAAAGCAAATAAAAGACTTGTATGATGAGAGTATCAAGTCTTTGAAGCAACATCAGATCAAAAAATCTCCTGTGCTCATGAATAGATAGATTAACCTAGAAAAATGATCATCATAGTAAAAGCACTTTACAGATAAGAGTGCAATCCCCATCAAAATTCCAGCACAATTCTTCACAGACCTTGAATGACAGTTTTCAGACTCATGTAGAAACAAGCCCCCATACCAGACACAAAACTGGATGTCTAAAAGAAAAGAGCTGATGGTGGTATTGCAATTTCCAATTTCATCATGCACTATAGATCTTTAGGAATAAAATACAAATGGCATTGGCCTAAAAACAGACGAATTTCTCAATGGAATCAAACTGAAGACCAAGACATGAAACACTATTTCTATGGATACCTAATTTGTGATAAAGAAGCAAGAAACACACTCAGAAAATGAGATAGCATTTTCTATAAATGGTGATGCTCAAACTGGATATTTGCAAATACTTGTCAGTCAGTATTGCACACAATACAGTCTGCCACAACACAGCTCCAAAAAGATGGGACTTTAAAACATGACACTATTTACACTGAACCTGACAAATAAGGAAGGAAGGGAAATCAAGAATAGTCTGAACTCAATGGCACAAGTGAAGGATGAAGAGAATGCAGATAACATGGATGCTAAGATCAATAGTAAATAGGATCTCATGAGAATGAAGTCTAATGAAAAGCATCATCAGTGGGATAAACAACAGTCTACAGAATAGGAAAGAGTTTTTACCAACTTCATCTCGTATACAGGAATACAATTCAAATGTATAAAGATCTCAATAAACTGTCCAAAACTAAATGATTCTATGGGTTTCAGATATACATATAAAACTTTCTGTAAAGCAAACTCAAATGGCTAGGAAACCATGAAATACACACCACCCTTAGCCATCAGAGAAATATGAATCAATATGAAGCAACAGTGTGGAATAAGGGAAAAACTTTTTCATTGTTGTTGGGATTATAAACCTGTACGTGCATTATGGACACCAATATAGCAGTTCCTTAGAAATCATTGGGAATCCATCTACCTCAAGATCTACCTCTAGATATACTTTTAGCATATATATACCCAAAGGATGTTTCATCCTATCACAAGGACACATGCTCAGGCATGTTCATTATGGCATTATTCATAATAGCCATAAACTCAAAGCAACTTACTGATTTCTCAAGTGAAGAGTAGATAAAGATAATTTGTTGTGAGATGGGTCGAGAGTCCACTGCGCCCCAAGCAGCAGCTCTAGGACTCCAGAGTGGGGAGGGGGTTCTGAGCAAACTGTGGGTTCTTTAGGATGGATCAGGAGATGGTTTCTTCATCCATCAGACCAACTAAGAGTCTTCCCCAGCAGAAAGGACTGGGCTGAGGTAGGGGTAGAAGGGGCAGAAGGGGCAGAAGGGGCAGAAGGGGCAGAAAGATGGAAGGCTAGTGGTATTCAGGTGGTCCAGCGTTTTGGTGGATGATGGGAGACCCTCCAGAATACATCGGAGATGTGGGAGGTGAGAGATTATCAGGACTCAAATGGAGGGACCTTAGATGAAATGCTTGACAGTAGGGAGAGGAACCTTATAGAGCCTACCTTCAGCAGGAAGACAAGGCATCAAATGAGGGAGAGTAGGGTGATCCCATAGTCATAACTCTGACCCATAATCGTTCCTATCTGAAAGAATTACAGGGATGGAAATGGAGAGGAGCCTGAGGAAAAGAAGGCCCAGTGACAGGCCCAAAGTAGGATCCAGCTCAAGAAGAGGTCCCAAGGCCTGATACTATTAATGAGGCTATGGAGCACTCAAAAAGGGACCTAGCTTGATGACACTATGGAAGTCCCATAAAGCAGCTGAAAGAGTCAGATGCAGTTATTTGCACCAAACCAATTGACAGAAGCAGCTCACCCCTATTATTGAATTAGGAAAGGTTGAATGAAACTGAGGAGAAGGGCAACTCTGTAGGAAGACCAGCAGTCTCAATTAACCTGGACCCCTGAGATCTCTCAAGCACTGAACCACTAAAGAGGCAGCATACACCAGCTGATATGAGGCCTTCAACACACATGCAGTAGAAGATTGCTGGGTTCGTGTTCATTCAGAGATGATGCACCTAACCCTCAAAAGACTGGAGGCTCCAGGGAGTTTAGAGGTCAGGTAGGGTGGGGGTGGGGATATTCATGTGGAGACAGGGGTGGGGAGGAGGTATGGCATGTAGAATAGTCAGTGAATGGAGTGTAAAAAAATAATTAATTAATAATAAAATAAAAATCAAAGAAACCTTAAAAATAGAAAATTTGTTTCTTTTACCATCTGTTTTTAAAAAATGACATCATCGGGACTAGAGAGATGGCTCAGTGGTTAAGACCACTCAGTGTACTTCTGAACGTCCTGAGTTTAATTCCCAAGCCTCATATGGCAGCTCACAGCTCACATATGTCTGATGCTGCCCTCTGGAATGCTGATTTACATGCAGACAAAATACCAATATGCATAAAATACATACATAAGTACATCTTTAAATATGATATCATGAAATTTTCAAGCAAGTGGAATGAAATAAATGAAGTCATCCTGAGTGGGATAAACCATACTCAGAAAGATAAAAAATGGTATAAATTTATGTATGTATGTATATATATTGTGTGTATGTGCCATTGGATAGATGATAACTGATGAATTAACAACCTGAATACCCAAAAATGCTGTCCTTAGTTAGGATCTTTAGTGCTGTAAAGATACACTATGACCATAGCAACTGTTATCAGAAAAAACATTTAGGTCAGGCTGTCATATAGTTCAGAAGTTTAGTGTCAACTGTCATTATGGTGGGAGGTAGGACCTCAAGAAAGTAGCATCTAGACATGGTGCTAAAGAGGAAGCTTAACATTCTATATCCTAATCAGCAGGCAGTGGGAAGAGAGACTTGGCAGTAGGCCTAGCTTAAACATCTGAAACATCAAAGCCCAACCCCAGTGACACACTTCCTCCATCAATACTACTCAAACTCAACGAGGCCACATCTCCTAAGAGTGCCACTACCTATGAGCCTATGGAGGCTGCTTTCCTTCAAACCACCTCAGAGGTTATGTATAGAGGAAGGCTCTAGGGGAGGTGAGAGAGCACATGGATCACCCTGGGAGCGGAATGTAGACCAGGTTTTGTCAGTGGTGGGATATAAAATAAGGATCAGGTGGGGACAAGCAGAGGAGATAGGGTTGAGGCAAGGAATACAGGGAGAAACAGCTGGAATTGAGGGATATTTGAGAGAGGAGAGAGAGAGAGAGAGAGAGAGAGAGAGAGAGAGAGAGAGAGAGAGAGAGAGAGAGAGAGAGAGAGAGAGAGAGAATCTAGAGCAGTGGAAACTCCTTAAAATATTGGAAGGCAAACCAAGACAGATTTCCTATACTGGGAGGAGGCACAGTCCCAACTTGCCATCACTTGTCTCAATAGAGACTGCAGTAACATGCATTGCATTCTATTGAATGCACCTCATGGAAATCCACAAACCATCAAGGCTGTTGTTAAGCAATGGGTTTCTCAAAAACAGACTGACAGGGGCCCCATTACTAAGGTCAACACTCACACAACTCATTGAACATAAAGAAGTCCAGCTGGGGCCTACATGGAGCCTTCCTGTCTTTACTCTATTGTCTTTGTTTTGGGAAGGTACTTCATAGGCTGCCAAAAGAGAAATGTAAACATGAAACCGACTACAAAACCATTGACTTATAATCCATCCTGTCTGCAAGCTATGGAAAGACAGTGGTGTGAGAGTAACCAACCAATGTTTGATTTTACTTAAGGACCATTCTATGAGACAGAACTCATACCTGACACTGCTTGGTTAGCCACGAACCAAAAACAAGATAGGCCTGAAATCCAGGGTAAAAACAAATAGTGCTTGTATTTAGAAAAAAAAGTAAAAATAAAGTAACTCCTAACGATACTTTGCTATGCTCATAGATCAGTGCCTTATTTAGTCATCTTCAGAGAATCTTCCACCTTCAGTTGATTGGAACCAGTGTGGAAACCCACAGACAGACATTACTCAGAGAGAGGAAAAGGAGGGGGAGGAGAAGGAGGAGGAGGAGGAGGAGGAGGAGGAGGAGGGAGGGAGAGAGGGAGGGAGGGAGAGAGAGAGAGAGACAGAGACAAAGAGCTAGAGAGAGGATGTCACCATCAAGTCCCTTCCTGTAGATCTCCAGGAACTCCAAGGAAGTGGAAGCAGGAAGAGTCTAAGAGCCAGAGGACACCAAGACCAGAGAGGTACTCTGTATCAACTGAAAACGTTCTTGTGAATTCACAGAAACTGTAATACAAGCACAGGGCCTTCTCTGGTCTCCACCAGTTTGTCTGCATATGTAATTTTCAAATTATTATTTTTATGGGATTTCTGAGAGTGTGAAATAGTGGGTCTCTGATTCTTGAGCCTGCACTTTTCCCTTCTATTGGGTTTCCATGTCCAGCATCAATGCAATGGATTTTTCTTTCATCTTATTATATTTTATTTTGGCATGTTTGCTTGCTTTCTGTGAAAAGCCTGTCCTCTTCTAATCAGAGGTAGGAAGGGGGTGCATCTGGATGTGAGAGGATATGGAGGACCAGGGAAAGGTAGAGGAAATGTAAAATAATCAATATATATTTTATGAGAAAATGAAAAAATCTACAGTATTGTTTTAGGTGCTAACAATACTATACATTTCACTATATCTTCAGCAATCTTAACAAAAACAGTTGTTTCACATTCAAAATAAAATAAGAAGCATATTTTTAAATGCAATTGTTCACAATTATCGTTTTAAAATTATCAATATGTTCCACTGAGGAAGGGAAAGCAAACGAGGCTTACTCAATGAAGAAATCAGTTAGAAATTAATCTTTTTTTCTTCTTCTTCTCCTTTTCCTTCTTCTTTTTCTTCTTTATCACCTTCATCTTCTGTGTTTTTATGATTCACAGGTGTAGCCAGCCTCTGAGTCTTCCCTTTTACCACATAATCATGTCTGTAGGTCGCATAAAGACAAAGCAAGCTTGTGGCTACTTGCAAGCTAATCCCTAAAATTAAGACAATATAAATAGTACAAGTGTAACTATATCATATTTAACAAGTTTTTAATGAAAAATGCCATTGACTCAGATAAAACATATAGTTTTCTTCTGAAGGTATTAATTCCCAATTGACAAAATATTATAATTTTATGACAAATTATGTATTTTAAAATGCTTACTTAGCATTACTAAAGCTTACTAAATACTTTTCAGATATCTTCCTTAAAGTAATATTCTGTGAATTCATAAACTATGTTAATATGCAAGTACATAAATTATATTTTCAAAATTTAACTATCAATAAGACCTGAAACTTGCTTTAAGTTTTATATTACTTAATTGATTGAAATATTGATCACACATAAATACTAATAATTGTTTTATAGATTTAATTTTGTCTCAAATTTCTTTTTTTTAATTTATTTTTTATTAGATATATTCTTTATTTACATTTCAGATGATTTCCCCTTTCCTGGATCCCACCTCCCTGAAAGTCCCATAAGCTCTCTTTCCTCCCCCTGTTATCCAGTCTACCCCTTCCCACTTCCCTGTCCTGGTATTCCTCTACACTGCTGCATTGACCCTTTCCAGGACCAGGGATCTCTCCTTCCTTCTTCTTGGGCATCACTTGATATATGAATTGTTCCTTGGGTATTCCAAGCTTCTGGGCTAATATCCACTTATTAGTGAGTGCATACCATGTGTGTTCTTTGTGATTGGGCTACCTAACTTTGAATGATATTTTCCAGTTCCACCCATTTGCCTAAGAATTTCATGAATTCATTGATTTTAATAGCGGAGTAGCATTCCATAGTGTAAATATATCACATTTTCTGTCTCAAATTTCTTAAAACTACAAATATTACATAAAAATAATAAGTCAAGCACCCTGTTAGATTCCAAAAGTTGGGGCAAATCAAAACCAGTTATCTAATACAGCCAGTTCAAACAAGAAACATACATAAGTCTTTACCATTTATAGAATATGGCATCTGTTTTAAGGGCTAGCATCTCAAAGACATAGTTACCTATGATAGAAAAGTAGTATTACTATGAAAATTATACATATCAAATGACTGTAATATGCATATGGAAGCACAGAGTTTGAGAAAAGAATGAGAAATTATTATTATTATTTTTTTTGAAAACCTAGTAGCTCTTCCAAGAAGAGTTGCATGCTAGCAAAAATGTATCTGACTACAGTGGAAAAAATCTAGACAACACACTAAATTTTCCATGTTTGATAACTAAAGAAATAAGGAATTAATATCCAAAGGAAGGGAGAGCTTCATGACAGTGTCATGAAGTACATTTTACCCAGCAGATGAGAGCAATATGTGGAAAACCACACTTTGACCCAAGAAGGATCTATGAGAGAATGCAGCATTCTGTTGTAGTCTTACAAAGACTGACCTGGACTGATTGCACAGAACAAAGTCCAAAGAAATACCAAGAGATGTGCTTAATATTGAGAGGGCAATATTCAAACAACCAAATAGTAATGATATGCAGTGGGCAGTACTGACTGGTTTTATTCAGAATTTTAGACTAGAAAAGACTAGGAAATTATACAGCCTGGTCAGGAAGAAGCAAAAACATGTTTGGATAAACAAAACATAATTGTGGCCCAGTAAGCACTCACTAATGAGATTAATGTGACTCTGCAGGAGTGGACAGTTGAGGATCATAACAATGAAGAAAGGCCTACAGAGCATTCTAGACCAGAAATGGACTTGCTGCTCAGGGAGCTTTCTCTCCTTGCTGCCAAGTTAGTGCCACAGAAATAGCCATGGCTCAGCCTTCAGTTCATAACTCACACTGACAGCAGATCTTACTAAGTAGTCCTCTTTGTCCAGGGAAGCAAAATGCAAGTACTGTGGGGTCCTGACAGCTTCAACAAATTCTCACAGGAAGTCCCGAAGACTAGACTGACATGTGCTACAGGATCGGAGCCTATACAGTATAGACTTAATGGGGCTATGGGAAGTTGAGCCTTGGAAGTGGACCTACAAAGGGGACAATAGACAAGCAGAGCAGTCAAAAATATTTTACTGCATCAGATAAAGTTATAATTTGCAAAAGCAAACCAAAATAAAAAGTCTAGGTCCTAAAGGATTATCAACTTCACAGGACAAAGTTTGCCTGAAAGGTCATCCTTCATTACAAATTTTACAAGATATCAGATTTGGAGCTTTAAGACTTCTATGCTGGATTTCAACTTTTCATCAGTGCCCCTCTCTACATCCTGACATCTTCCTTTGGACTACTGATGTTTATCCTGTGTTTATCACACTCCTAAATTATAGACATGTAACTTTTTAAAATGTCAGCTCATATATGAAAATGCTTTCTATGTGTTTCTCTTAAACCTATGGATTTAATCTTTGTAGGGATGCTGCAGGGGCCTTGGCACTATGAGGATGGAATTATTATATTTTATATGAGGAGAAGGTCAGATGTGGGAACCTGGAGAGCTGACAGGGAAAAGGTCCTGAGTAAAACAAAGAAGAGTCTCTCCAGTAATTGTGGTGGAAGGAAGTCCTGAGATAACTGCTGTAGACTCCAGCCTGTGCAAACACCAGATATCTCCACCTGAGGACCCTTATCTCTTTCCCCTGAAACTGCTAGATTGCCCTTCCTTCCTTTGTCCTTGCCTTGAGGCACATCCCTCCTGAAAGCCTTAAAACCTGTGTACCCCAGAACATTAAATGAGACCTCAACAATTGCACCCCCTCTGCCTGGTCTCCGTTCTTCCCCCCCCTTTCACCCGCAGGTAGTGCCCCTTCGGAACCCTGGAATAACTGGACCTGCCGGACGGGTTACAGTCAGAGATCTTGGAAGCCATGGATGGATTCCTATAGATTGGATATTTATGCATTGGAAGCTTGAATGTATTGGTTAATACACTGGTGATGAGTCTTATAAGATGTAGACTCAGAGAACACTCAAGATATGGATTTCACAAGTCATTGACCTTGATTTCTTCTCATGGTAGTTATCAGACTTAGTTCTGAATTTTCTTGGTTCCTGTATCACAATGTGGTAATTCTTTCACAGATAGGTCCCAGACATTATGTCGAGGACTATGGTCTGACAGTACAGCAAAAGCTCCTTTTAGAATTGTAATCCTATTAGTTTCAGTGTGTCAGGTTTTATGCGGAGGTCCTTGATGCATTTGGAATTGAGCTTAGTACAAGGAGATAAGAATGGATTGATTCGCATTCTTCTGCATGCTGACCTCCAATTGAACCAGCACCATTTGTTGAAAAACCTATCTTTTTTTCCACTGGATGCTTTCAGCTCCTTTGTCGAAGATCAAGTGACCATAGGTGTGTGGGTTCATTTCTGGGTCTTCAATCCTATTCCATTGATCTGTTTGCCCGATATTGTACCAACACCATGCAGTTTTTATCACTATTGCTCTGTAGTAAAGTTTGAGGTCTGGGATACTGAATTCCCGTGAAGTTCTTTTACAGTTGAGAATAGTTTTAGCTATCCTAGATTTTTTGTTATTCCAGATGAATTTGAGCATTGCTCTTTCTAGCTCTATGAAGAACTGGGTTGGGATTTTGATGGGGATTGCATTGAATCTGTAGATTGCTTTTGGCAAGATGGCCATTTTAACTATATTAATCCTGCCAATCCATGAGCATGAAAGATTTTTCCATTTTCTGAGATCTTCGATTTCCTTCTTCAGATATCTGAAGTTCTTGTCATATAGGTCTTTCACTTGTTTGGTTAGAGTCACCCCAAGATACTTTATGCTGTTTGTGGCTATTGTGAAGGGTGTCATTTCCCTAATTTCTTTCTCAGTCTGCTTATCCTTTGAGTATATAAAGGGTACTGATTTGCTTGAGTTGATTTTGTAGCCAGCCACTTTGCTGAAGCTGTTTATCAGCTGTAGTTGTTCTCTAGTAGAGTTTTTTTGGTCACTTAAGTATACTATAATATCATCTGCAAATAGTGATAGTTTGACATCTTCCTTTCCAATTTGTATCCCTTTGACCTCCTTATGTTGTCTAATTACTCTAGCTAGGACTTCAAGAACTATATTAAAAAGATATGGAGAGGGGGGCAGCCTTGTCTAGTCCCTGATTTTAGTGGATCAAGGGCCTCCACATAAAACCTGACACACTGAAACTAATAGAAAAAAAACTGGGGAAGACCCTTGAGGACATGGGCACAGGGGAAATTTTCCTGAATAGAACACCAATAGCTTATGCTCTAAGATCAAGAATTGACAAATGGGACCTCACAAATCTACAAAGTTTCTGTAAGGCAAAGGACACTGTCAAAAGGAAAAAAAAAAGTCAGCCAACCGATTGCGAAAGAATCTTCACCAACCCTAAATCTGATAGAGGGCTAATATCTAATATATTCTATGTAGAGAACTCAAGAAGATAGAACCTAGAGAACCAAATAACCCCATTAAAAAGTGGGGTACTGAACTAAACAAAGATTTTTCACATGAAGAACTTCGGAGGGCTGAGAAACACCTTAAGAAATGTTCTACATCATTAATCATTAGGGAAACATCGAATAAAAAAATTAAAGAAGATATCTAATAAAAAAAGAAATTGTAATCCTATTTGGAATTTGAAACTCACAGCCTATGGACTATATGAACTTTTCTTTTTATTTATTGATATATTTTTTATTTACATTTCAAATGATTTCCCCTTTTCTGGGTCCCCACTCCCCACAATTCCCATAAGCCCTCTTCCCTTCCTCTGTTCCTCCATCTATCCCTTCCCGCTTCCCTGTTCTGGAATTCCCCTATACTCTTGCACTGAGTCTTTCTAGAACCAGGGGCCACTCCTCCATTCTTTTTGGACATCATTTAATTTGTGGATTATGTCTTGGGTATTCAAAGTTTCTAGGCTAATATTCACTTATCAGTGAGTGCATACCATGATTGATCTTTTGAGACTGGGTTACCTCACTTAGTATGATGTTCTCCAGCTCCATCCATTTGTCTAAGAATTTCATGAATTCATTGTTTCTAATGGCTGAATAGTATTCCATTGTGTAAATATACCACATTTTTGTATCCATTCCTTCATTGAAGGACACCTGGGTTCTTTCCAGCTTCTGGCTACTACAAATAGGGCTGCTATGAACATAGTGGAGCATGTGTCCTTATTGCATGCTGAAGAGTCCTCTGGGTATATGCCCAGTAGTGGTATAACAGGGTCCTCAGGAAGTGTCACGCCCAGTTTTCTGAGGAACCGCCAGACTGATTTCCAAAGTGGTTGCACCATCTTGCAATCTCACCAGCAGTGGAGGAGTGTTCCTCTTTCTCCACATCCTGGCCAACACCTGCTGTCTCCTGAGTTTTTGACCTTAGCCATTCTGACTGGTGTGAGATGAAATATCAGGGTTGTTTTGATTTGCATTTCCCTAATGATTAATGATGTTGAACATTTCTTAAGGTGTTTCTCAGCTCTCCGAAGTTCTTCATGTGAAAATTCTTTGTTTAGCTCCGTACCCCACTTTTTAATGGGGCTATTCAGTTCTCTGGATTCTACCTTCTTGAGTTTTTGTATATATTAGATATTAGCCCTCTGTTGGATTTAGGGTTGGTGAAGATCCTTTCCCAATCTGTTGGTTGATGTTTTGTCCTTTTGACAGTGTCCTTTGCCTTAAAATACCAAGATTCAACTCTTTTTTAGACCAATTGAAAATGTAATATTAATACACATAATATCTATAAGATTACTGTGCATTCTTTTTGACATTTCTAGGTGGTGAACAAAAACTCCTATAGCTTTTCTTCAGTATCTCATATTCCCTTTGCTTTGTGTTTCCTTGACTGGTTAATATAACATGGCTTGCCTTCTGACTCACCAGGTCATTTTTATGCATGTGTGAGCCAGCCACTGAAATTATACTTTATTACCTCAGCCCCTGTAATGCTTCAACTTTATAATCTGTTCTTATTCTCTGATTTTTTATTTTTTGCTGAATTTAAGTTCTTTTTCATAATTTCTTTTCTGATTGCAATCTCTTGTTTTTATTTATACAGGAGAAATATGCCAGTGGGGTACATTCTTAAGTGTAAATAGCATTAACTGAACTTATTAACACAAACATGCACACATAAAACATTACTTTATGCTTTAACATGCTGATATCAGTTAAATTAAATCACATTTACTATTCATGTCTTTTATGCCCTCATATTTTTATCAAATGTAAGAATTCATCTTGTGTGGGATCCATCATTCAACCCTTAAATAAGTTATCTGAATTAGCCTAATTCTCTTTTCCTTATTAGATATGTTGTTAGTTTGATCCAATATTTTTCATGAAACTCTTATGTTTAATTGAATTGTATTTAAAAGAAGCATTCAGTGATACTTCTCCACAATACCTGGACATCAATTCTCTCATACTTTTGAGCGACTTTTCAATAAATTCATATGGCATAATATACATCTTGTCATACCTACCAAAAATGATGAAACTTTCAAGTTTATCTTCATACAGAGAATAGAATTTTGATGATATTATTTACAACTTGCCTTAGTTGGATTTTAATTTTGTGAAGAGAAACTATGACCATGGCAACCCTTCTAATAGAAAACATTTATTTTGAGCTCACTTACATCTTCAGAATATTAGTTCATGATTATCATAGTGGGAAGCAGGGCAGCATGCAGGCAGAGATGGTGGTGGAGATGGAGCTGAGCACTGTACATCTTGATCCACAGGCAGAAGAAGGAAACTCTATGCTGCACTGGACATAGTTGCAGCATAGACAACCTTAAATCCCACCTCCACAGTGATACACACCAAGGCCACAATTATTTCAACAGTACCACACCTCCTATTAGTGTCACTTCCTATAGGTCAAGCTTTCAAACTCATGGGTTTATGGGGACCATACCACTGCATTTCAATTCCTGGCCCCAATAGGTTTGTAATTAAATTATAATGCAAAATATGTTTAGTCCCGTTTCTTAAGTCCCTATAGTCTATCACAGTCTCAACACTGTTTGAATTCCAAGGTTCCAAGTGTCTTCTGAGCTGTGTATAATCTCTTAACAGTAATCTTTAGTAACATGAAAATTAAAAGACAGATCAAATACTTCCAACACTGCACAAGATATACATTACTATTCCAAAAGGTAAGGAACAGAGCACAATCAAGAAGTACTGGACCAAAGCAAGGCAAAACAAAACACACACACACACACACACACACACACACACACCCCACAAACATACACATACACACACACACACACACACACACACACACACACACACACACACACACACACTGGCAATCTCTGACCTCTGCATCTCTCTGTCTCATGTCAAAGTGCTATTCAAATCTCCATCTCTTTTCAGCTTTATTGATTGAAACACAAGTCTTTCTGTTGGGCTGATTTTATTCCCCATGTTTTGCTCTCTTTGGATGTATCCAATGGATCTGGCATCTTCAATTTTTTTAGGGTCTCCATGCATGGACCTTAACACAGTCCTTGTGTTAACAGCTTTCCTTAGTCACAGAGGAAGATTCTATAGCCTCCTTCTTTTATTCTTGTTTCTAAATATAGAACCACATGTCCAAAGATGTAAAGTTCTGCTGTTGGCTGAAGCTGCAACATGGTCCCATCATTGAATTCTGTCTTCACCAGCTTTCAGTGTTTGATGGTTTCCTTCATTGCCTCAACTCAACTGGCCTAGAACTCCAGCTGCAGTCTAGGCTGACTATAAACTCAGATCTCTGTATGCCTTTGTCCCCTGAGTGCTGGGATTAAAGGCCTGTACCTCTATACCTAGATTTAAGCTGTCCTTTAATACCTTTTCACAAAATGGAAGTTTACCTTGGTAGGATCTTGTTCTCATGTCATATATCCCTTCATTCCAGTTAATGCCTTTAATATGTTTATCTGCTTGAACATGGGATGCAGCTCCATTGCACTCCCTAGTGACCATTTTCTCCTTGAAACGTATGTATTGTATTTTTTTCTTGCTCCTTTTCATCAAACTGTCCTTCTTATGAGTGAACCACAGGACATTTTACACTAGGAAGTTTTTGAAATTTTGTTTGCCAATAAAATTAATCTAAACCTCTTCATTTTAGCCTCAGGAACACTTTTCAGACAAGGGTAAGAGCAGCCACATTCTGTACCCTAATATCACAAGAATGATATCTAGGCAACATACTAAAATCCTTCTCCTTTGAAACTTCTTGAACTCAGCACCCACAGTTCAAATCACCCTCAGCACCACTATATTCTATGTTCTTACTAAAGTATTGCCCATTATTTCTGTTAAAATGCATTCCATTGCTTTTCATAGGCTCAATTCCACATCCTCCAACCAAACCAAATCATATTCAGTCCTGTCATAGCAATCAATACTCCATTCGCTGGTAGCAACTTCTAAGGATGTTACTGGTGGGAAGAGACATCGTAATAAACCTTTAAAAAAAAACATTTAACTTGGAGTGGCTTATGCTCTCCGAGGCTTAGTCTATTACTGTTATGATGGGAAGCATGCTAAACTGCAGGCAGACACAGTGATGGAAAAGAAATTGAGAGTTCTACATCTTGATCTACAGGCTGTAGGTGGCTGTATGCCGCATGGGGCATACATGGATTGAGCATAGGAGTACTTAAGCTCGCCTCCACAGTAACAACATACTTTCTCTGAAAGGTCCACCCCCACTTCAAAAGGACAAACCTCCTAGCAGTGTCACTACATATGGACCAATCATTCAAAAAGTTGAATGTGTTTTTGTGCGGGAGTGATACCTATTCAAAGCACTGAACAACTATAATAGTTTTATTCAAATTTATCTAATATTTAACATTGTTACTCTCAAAAAAATCTTAGGTAAAATGAATATATATGCAAAGTAATAAACATACTGAATTTATAATGATTATCCCATTTTTTTCTTTTTTAAATATATTCTTTATTTACATTTCAAATGTTGTCCCTTTTCCTGGTCCCCAGCCATAAAGCTCTAACCCATCACTCCTCCCCCTGTTCACCAATCTACCCACTCCCACTTCCCTGTCCTGGCCTTCCCCTATACTGGGGGACCAAGCCTTTTCAGGACCAAGGGCCTCTCCTCCCTTTGATGTCCAACAATGCCAACCACTGCTACATATGCAGCTGGAGCCATGGAACCCTCCATGTGTATGTACTCTTTGGTTGGTGGTTTAGTTCCTGAAAATTCTGGGGGTACTGGGTAACTCATATTGTTGTTGCTTCTATGGGCCTGCAAACCCCTTCAGTTCCTTGGGTCCTTTCTCTAGATCCTCCATTGGGGACCCTGTGCTCAGATCAATGTTTAGCTGAGAGCAACCCCCTCTGATTTGTCATGCACTGGTGGAGCCTCTCAGGAAACAGCTATATCAGGCTCCTCTCAGCAAGCACTTGTTGGCATCCACAATAGTATCTGAGTTTGGTAACTGTATATGGGATGGATCCCCAGGTGGGGTAATCTCTGGATGGTCTTTCCTTCAGTCTCTGATCCACACTTTGTCTCTGTATCTCCTCCTGTGGGGTATTTTGTTCCCTCTTCTAAGAAGGACCAGAGTATCAATACTTGGGTCTTCCTTCATTCGGTCTCTGAATTGTATCTTGGGTATTCAAATCATTTGGGCTAATACCCACTTATCAGGGAGTACATGCCATGTGTATTATTTTGTTGTTGGGTTACCTCACTCAGAATGATATTTTCTAGTTCCATCCTTTTGCCTAAGAATTTTATAAATTCATTGTTTTTAATTCATTCAATGAATTTTATAAATTCATTGCTGAGTAGTACTCTATTGTGTAAATATCCCACATTTTCTGTATCCATTCCTCTGTTGAGGGACATTTTCTCCAATTTTCTGAGGAAATGCCAAACTGATTTCCAGAGTGGTTATACCAGCTTGCAATCCCACCAGGAGTGGAATAGTGTTCCTCTTTCTCCACATCCTCGCCAGCACCTTTTTTATTTTGATCTTAGTTATTATGACTGGTATGAGGTGGAATCTCAAGTGTGTTTAGATTTGTATTTCCCTGATGACTAAGGATGTTGAACATTTCTTTAGGTGCTTCTCAGTCATTTCGTATTCCTCAATTAAGAATTCTCTGTTTAGCTCTGTTTGAGCACAATTTTTAATAGGGTTATTTTTCCTCTGGAATATAACTTCTTGAGTTCTTTGTATATATTGGATATTACTCCTCTATCAGATGTAGGATTGTTCAAGATCTTTTCCCAATCTGTTGGTTGTCATTTTGCCCTATTGACAGTGTCCTATGCCCTACAGAACTTTGCAATTTTATGAGTTCCAATTTGTCCATTTTTGATCTTATGCATAAGCTATTGGTATTCTGTTCAGGAAATTTTTCCCTGTGCCCATGTGCTCTAGGCTCTTCCCCAATTTCTTTTGTATTAGTTTAAGTGTATCTGGCTTTATGTGGAGGTCCTTAATCCACTTGGACTTGAGCTTTGTACAGGGAGATAAGAATGGATTGATTTGCATTCTTCTTCATGCTAACCACCAGTTGAACTAGCACCATTTGTTCAAAAAGCTATGTTTTTTCCAATGGATGGTTTTAGTTCTTTTGTCAAAGATCAAGTGACTGTAGGTATGTGGATTCTTTTCTGGGTTTTAATTCTATTCCATTAGGCTACCTGCCTGTCACTGTGACAATGCCATGCAGTTTTTAATCACCATTTTTCTGTAGTACTACTTGAGGTTCAGGATGATGATTTCCCCAGAAGTTCCTTTATTGTTGAGAATAGTTTTCATTATCCTGGGTTTTTATTATTCCAAATGAATTCGAAAAATGATCTTTCTCACTATATGAAAAATTGAGTTGGAATATTTATGGGGATTGCATTCAGTCTGTAGACTGATTTTGGCAAGATGACAATTTTTACTATATTAATCCTGCAAATCCATGAGCATGGGAGATCATTCCATCGTCTGAGATTTTTAATTTCTTTCTTCAGATACTTGAAGTTCTTGTCATACAGATATTTCACTTATTTAGTTAGAGTATTATTTGTTACTATTGTGAAGGGATTTATTTCTCTAATTTCATTCTCAACCATCTTATCTTTTGAGTACAGGAAGGCCAGTGAGTTTTTGAGTTAATTTTGTATCCAGCTGCTTTGCTGAACTTGTTTATAAACTTTGGGAGTTCTCAGGTATAATATGGGGTCCCTTAATTATATTATCATTATCATCTGCAAATAGTTATATTTTGACTTCTTCCTTTTTAATTTGTATTCTTTTGATGTCCTTTTGTTGTGTAATTGTTCTGGCTAGGACTTTGAGTACTATAGTGCATAGGTCAGGAGAGAGTAGGCAACCTTGTCTACTCCCGGAATTTAGTGGTATTGCTTCAAGTTTCTCTCCAGTTAGTTTGATGTTGGCTATTTTTTGCTGTACATTGCTTTTACTATGCTTAGGCATGGGCCTTGAATTCCTGATCTAAGACTTTTATCATGAAGACGTATTAGATTTTTTAAATGCTTTCTCAGTATCTAATGAGATGATCATATAGTGTTTTTTTTTCTTTGAGTTTGTTTATATAGTGAATTATGTTCATGAATTTCCTTACATTGAATCATCCCTGCATCCCTGGAATGAAGTCTACTATATCATGATAGATGATGTGTTCTTGAATTCAGTTTGTGAGGATTTGCATCAATATTCATAAGGAAACTTGGTCTGAAGTTCTCCTTCTTTGTAGTCTTTGTCTGATTTAGGTATCAGAGTAACTGCAGCTTCATAGAACAAATTGGGTACTTTTTCTTCAGTTTTTATTTTGTGAAATACTTTAGAGAGTATTGGTATTAGTTCTTCTTTGAAGGTCTGATAGAGCTCACCACTAAACCCATCTGGTAATGGGCTGTTCTTGGTTGGGAGACTATTGATGAGTACTTCTATTTAATTAGGGGTTATGGGACTGTTTAGATTGTTTATCTGATTTTGATTTAACTTTGGTACCTGATATCTTTCTAGGAAATTGTCCATTTCATCCACATTTTCCAGTTTTCTCCAGTAAAGCCTTTTGTAGTAGCCTCTGATGATTTTTTGAATTTCCTGTTTCTGTTGTTATGTCTCCCCCCTCTTTTTTTTAATTAGATATTTTCTTTTTTTTCTTTTTTCCTTTTTGTCTTTTTTTTACATTTATTGATATATTTATTTACATTTCAAATGATTTCCCCTTTTCTGGACCCCCACTCCCCGAAAGTCCCATCAGTCCCCTTCCCTCCCCCTGTTTTCCCACCCAACCCTTCCCACTTCCCTGTTCTGATTTTGCTCTATACTGCTTCACTGAGTCTTTCCAGAACAAGGGGCCACTCCTCAATTCTTCTTGTACCTCATTTGATGTGTGGATTATGTTTTGGGTATTCCAGTTTTCTAGGTTAATATCCACTTATTAGTGAGTGCATACCATGATTCATCTTTTGAGTCTGGGTTACCTCACTTAGTATGATGTTCTCTAACTCCATCCATTTGCCTAAGAATTTCATGAATTCGTTGTATCTAATGGCTGAATAGTACTCCATTGTGTAGATATACCACATTTTTTTTTTTGCATCCACTCTTCTGTTGAGGGATACCTGGGTTCTTTCCAGCTTCTGGCAATTATAAATAGGGCTGCTATGAACATAGTGGAACATGTATCCTTATTACATGCTGGGGAATCCTCTGGATATATGCCCAGGAGTGGTATAGCAGGATCTTCTGGAAGTGAGGTGCCCAGTTTTCAGAGGAACAGCCAGACTGATTTCTAGAGTGGTTGTACCAATTTGCAACCCCACCAGCAGTGGAGGAGTGTTCCTCTTTATCCACATCCTCGCCAACACCTGCTGTCTCCTGAATTTTTAATCTTGGCCATTCTGACTGGTGTAAGGTGAAATCTCAGGGTTGTTTTGATTTGCATTTCCCTAATGACTAATGAAGTTGAGCATTTTTTAAGATGTTTCTCCGCCATCCGAAGTTCTTCACGTGAGAATTCTTTGTTTAACTCTGTACCCCATTTTTTAATAGGGTTGTTTGGATTTCTGGAGTCTAACTTCTTGAGTTCTTTATATATATTGGATATTAGCCCTCTATCTTATGTAGGATTGGTGAAGATCTCCCAATTTGTTAGTTGCCGATTTGTCCTCTTGATGGTGTCCTTTGCCTTACAGAAACTTTGTAATTTTATGAGGTCCCATTTGTCAATTCTTGATCTTAGAGCATATGCTATTGGTGTTCTGTTCATAAACTTTCTCCCTGTACTGTCCTCAAGGGTATTCCCCAGTTTCTTTTCTATTATCTTCAGAGTGTCTGGCTTTATGTGGAGGCCCTTGATCCATTTGGATTTGAGCTTAGTACAAGGAGGCAAGGATGGATCAATTCACATTCTTCTGCATGCTGACCTCCGGTTGAACCAGCACCATATGTTGAAAAGGCTATCTTTTTTTCCATTGGATGTTTTCGTCCCCTTTGTCGAGGATCAAGTGTCCATAGGTGTGTGGGTTCATTTCTGAATCTTCAATCCTGTTCCATTGATCCGCCTGCCTGTCACTGTACCAATACCATGCAGTTTTTAACACTATTACTCTGTAGTATTGCTTGAGGTCAGGGATAATGATTCCCCCAGACTTTCTTTTGTTGCTGAGAATAGTTTTAGCTATCCTGGGTTTTTCGTTATTCCAGATGAATTTGAGAATTGCTCTTTCTAACCTTATGAAGAATTGAGTTGGGATTTTGATGGGTATTACATTGAATCTGTATATTGCTTTTGGTAAAATGGCCATTTTAACTATATTGATCCTGCCGATCAGTGAGCATGGGAGGTTTTCCCATTTTTTGAGGTCTTCTTCCATTTCCTTCTTCAGAGTCTTGAAGTTCTTGTCATACAGATCTTTCACATGTTTGGTAAGAGTCACCCCAAGGTACTTTACACTGTTTGTGGCTATTGTGAAGGGGGTTCTTTCCCTAATTTCTTTCTTAGCCTGCTTATCCTTTGAGTATAGGAAGGCCACTGATTTGCTTGAGTTGATTTTATAACCTGCCACTTTGCTGAAGTTGTTTATCGGCTGTAGGACTTCTCTAGTGGAGTTTTTTGGGTCACTTAGGTAGACTATGATGTCATATGCAAATAATGATTGTTTGACTTCCTCCTTTCCGATTTGTATCCCTTTGACCTCTTTATGTTATCTAAATGCCCGAGCTAGTACCTTAAGTACAATTTTGAAAAGATAAAGAGAAAGGGGGCAGCCCTGTCTGGTCCCTGATTTTAGTGGGATTGCTTCAAGTTTCTCTCCATTTAGTTTGATGCTGGCTTCCGGTTTGCTGTATATTGCTTTAACGATATTTAGGTATGGGCCTTGAATTCCTGTTCTTTCCAAAATTTTAAGCATGAAAGGATGCTGAATTTTGTCAAATGCTTTTTCAGCATCCAATGAAATGACCATGTGGTTTTTTTCTTTGAGTTTATGTCGTGGATTGCATTGATGGATTTCTGTATATTGAACCAACCCTGCATCCCTGGGATAAAGCCTACTTGATCATGGTGGATGATCGTTTTGATGTGTTCTTGGATTCGGTTGGCAAGAATTTTATTGAGTATTTTTGTATCGATGTTCATAAAGGAGATTGGTCTGAAGTTTTCTTTCTTTGTTGGATCTTTGTGTGGTTTTGGTATCAGCGTAATTGTGGCTTCATAGAAGGAATTGCGTAGTGTTCCTTCTGTTTCTATTTTGTGGAATAGTTTGAAGAGTATTGGTGTTAGGTCTTCTTTGAAGGTCTGATAGAATTCTGCACTGAAACCATCTGGTCCTGTGCTTTTTTTGGTTGGAAGACTTTCTATGACCCCTTCTATTTCTTTAGGGGTTATGGGACTGTTTAGATGATCTATTTGGTCCTGATTTAATTTTGGTATTTGGTATCTGTCTAGTAAATTGTCCATTTCCTCCAGATTCTCCAGTTGTGTTGAGTATAGGCTTTTGTAGTAGGATTTGATGATTTTTTGGATTTCCTCGGTTTCTGTTGTAATATTTCCCTTTTCATTTCTAATTTTGTTAATTTGGATACTTTCTCTGTGCCCTTTGGTCAGTCTGGCTAAGGGTTTATCTATCTTGTTGATTTTTTCAAAGAACCAGCTCCTGGACTCATTGATTCTTTGTATGGTTCTCTTTGTTTCCAATTGATTGATTTCGGCCCTGAGTTTGATGATTTCCTGTCTTCTACTCCTCCTGGGTGAAATAGCTTCTTTTTGTTACAGGGCTTTCAAGTGTGCCATTAAGCTGCTAGTGTATGCTCTCTCCATTTTCTTTTTGGAGGCACTCAGGGCTTTGAGTTTTCCTCTTAGCACTGCTTTCATTTTGTCCCAAAGATTTGGGTATGTTGTGCCTTCATTTTCATTAAATTCTAAAAAGTCTCTGATTTCTTTCTTTATTTTTCTTTGGCCAAGGTGTCATTGAGTAGAGTATTGATCAGCCTCCATGTATATGTGGGCTTTCTGTTGTTTTTGTTGCTATTGAAAAACCACTCTTATACCATAGTGATCTAATAGGAGGCATGGGATTAGTTCAATCTTCTTGTATTTGTTGAAGTCTGTCTTGTGACCAATTATATGGTTGATTTTGGAGAAGGTACCCTGAGGTGCTGAGAAAAAGGTATATTCTTTTGCTTTAGGGTGAAATGTTCTATAAATATCAGCCAAATCCAATTGGTCCAAAGCTTCAATTAGTTTTACTGTGTCCCTGTTTAGTTTCCGTTTTCCTTATCGGTCCATTGAGGAGAGTGCAGTATTGAAGTCCCCCACAATTATTGTGTTAGGTGCAATGTGTGCTTTGAGCTTTAGTAAAGTTTCTTTTACGAATGAGGGTGCCCTTGCATTTGGCGCATAGATGTTCAGAAATGAAAGTTCTTCTTGGTGGATTTTTCCTTTGACCAGCAAGAAGTGTCCCTCAGTGTCTTTTTTGATGACTTTAGGTTGAAAGTCAATTTTATCTGATATTAGAATGGCTACTCCGGCTCGTTTCCTGAGACCATTGGCTTGTAAAATTGTCTTCCAGCCTTTTACTCTAAGGTAGTTTTTGTCTTTGACATTTAGGGGTGTTTCCTGTATGCAGCAAAATGTAGGGTCCTGTTTCCTTATCCAGTCTGTTAGTCTATGTCTTTTTATTGGGGAATTGAGTCCATTGATGTTAAGAGATATTAAGGAAGAGTGATTATTACTTCCTGTCATTTTTGATGTTATTTTTATATTTGAGTGTTTATCTTCTTTTGGCTTTGATGAAGGAAGGTTACTATCTTACTTTTTCCAGGGTGTAGTTTCCCTCCTTGTAATGGAGTTTTCCTCCTATTATTCTTTGTAGAGCTGGGTTTGTGGAAAGATATTGTGTAAATTTGGTTTTGTCATGGAATGTCTTGGTTTCTCCATCTATTGTGATTGAGAGTTTTGTTGGGTATAGTAGTCTTGGCTGACCTTTGTGTTCTCTTAGAGTCTGCATGAGATCTGCCCAGGATCTTCTAGCTTTCATGTTCTCTGGTGAGAAGTCTGGTGTGATTCTGATAGGTCTTCCTTTATATGTTACTTGGCCTTTTTCTCTTACTGCCTTTAATATTCTTTCTTTGTTTAGTACATTTGGGGTTTTAATTATTATGTGGCTAGAGGTATTTCTGCTCAGATCCAGTCTGTTTGGAGTTCTGTAGGCTTCTTGTATATTCATAGGCATCTCTCTCTTTAAGTTGGGAAAGTTTTCTTCCATAATTTTGTTGAAGATATTTGTTGGCCCTTTCAGTTGTAAATCTTCACTCTCATCCATACCTATCATCCTTAGGTTTGGTCTTCTCATTTTATCCTGGATTTCCTGGATGTTCTGGGATACAAGCTTTTTGCATTTTGCATTTTCTTTGACTGTTGAGTCAATGGTTTCTATGGTATCTTCGGCATCTGAGATGCTTTCTTTCACCTCTTGTATTTTGTTGTTTATATTTGCATCTATGGCCCCTGATTTCTTCTCAAGGTTTTCTATCTCCAAAGTTGTCTCCCTTTGTGATTTCTTAGTTGTTTCTACTTCTGTTTTTAGAACCAGGATGGTTTTGCTCATTTCCATCATTTGTTTATTTGTGTTTTCCTGTAATTCTTTAAGAGATTTTTGTGTTTCCTCTTTCATGACTTCTGCCTCTTGACTCAAGTTCTCCTGCATTTCTTTAAGTTTTTTTTTTGTTTTTTTTTTGTTTTTTTTTTGTTTTTGTTTTTTTTTTTTTTTTTTGCATTTCTTCTTTATTGGCTTCTATCTCTTAAGCCTTATTCTCCTGCATTTCTTTAAGTGATTTTTCTATTTCCATTATACGGGTTTCTAGCTTATTCATGTTCTCCTGTATTTCTTTAAGAGATTCATTTATGTCCTTTTTGTGTTCTTCTAGTAGCATCATGATCAGTGATTTTAAATCCAAATCTTTTTTCTCTGGTGTGTTGGCATAACCAGGATTTGCTGATGTTGGAGAGTTTGGTTCAGATGCTCCCATATTGCCTAGATTTCTGTTAGTAGTGTTCCTGTGTTTGCCTTTTGCCATCTTGTTCTCTGGAGTTAGTTGGTCTTGTCCCTGGCTGGTGTTTGGGCCTCCTGAGGGGCTCTGGGGCTATTACTGCAACACTAGATGGCTGGGTTTCCCCTGTAGCAGATTGCTGATGTGCTGTCCTCCTCTTTGGTGCCCTTGCAGCTCTAGTGTGCTTTGCCTCAGATTGTGTCTGTGAACCAGATGATGCCCGTTTGCACCTTCAGGGAGTGCTGATGCTGTATGCTGCCAGGACCTTTTCTGCGTGCTGATCACTCTGATGGGCAGCCGATCTCTGAACTCATTTGGTGCACACAAGGCTAGCCTGGCTGCTCAGGCCCTGGGCCTGGGCCCAGGCAAAAGCCTGGGAGGCCAAGGTCCAAGCAAAGTTCCCCTCGGGCTATGACTGTTAATTGGGTCTGTCAGGTGGCCAGGATGGCGGGTGTGTGAGCTTGCGCTCCCTGAAAGTGCCGGGAGAGTCTGCTGGGCTAACAACCTCCTGGGTGGGTTGACACACAGATGACCCACCAAGCCGCCCAGTTCTTGGGGTCAGTCCAGGTCCTGTTGGGGCCTAGACCCCCGTTTTGTTAGCCTCAGGCTACGCCTGTTAGCTGGCTTTGCCTGCTAGAGTTCTCTGGCGTCCTGTAGGCAAAATGGCGGTGCTGACCTGGGCAAAAAAAAAAAAAAAAAAAAAAAAACCTCCTGGCTGGGTTAGCACCCCATGGCCCCCCGAAGAGCCCAGGGTCTGGGTGTAGGCCAACGCCCGTCGGGCTTAGACCCCCGCGATGTTGGCCTCGGGTTATGTTTGTGTACCTCAATCTGTCTGATCTCTCTGGAGTCCGAAACCAAGATGGAGGTGAGTCTCTCCTGACTGGCCGGAGGCAGAGTTCTGAAGTGGCTTCTGTGCAGTGAAAGGCACTGTAAATCCGCAGCTGCTTGCAGCCCGGCTGGCCAGCGAAGGTCAGTGGTCGTGGGCACAGGGCCTAACTGGACCCTGTGTCACCTTGGTTCCACTGCTGATGGCCCTTCAGCTGGACCAGCTACTGCTGCACTCTCCCCTTTCATTTCTAATTTTGTTAATTTGGATACTGTCTCTGTGCCCCCTGGTTAATCTGGCTGAGGGTTTATCTATCTTGTTGATATTCTCAAAGAATCAGCTCTTAGATTGGTTGATTCTTTGTATAGTTTTTGTTGTTACTGTTTCTACTTGGTTGATTTCAGCCTTGAGCTTGATTATTTCCTGCCATCTACCCCTCTTGTGTGTATTTGCTTCTTTTTATTCTAGAGTTTTCAAATGTGCTGTCAAGCTACTAGTGTATGCTCTCTCCAGTTTCTTTTTAGAGGCACTCAGAGCCATGATTTTTCCTCTTAGGACTGCTTTCATTGTTTCCCATAGGTTTGGGTATGTTATGGCTTCATTTTCATGAAATTATAAAAAGTCTTTAATTTCTTTCTTTCCTTCTTCCTTCTTTTCTTCCTTCCTTTCTTTTCTTTCTTTCTTCTTTCTTTCTTTCTTTCTTTCTTTCTTTCTTTCTTTCTCTCTTTCTTTCTTTCTTTCTTTCTTTCTTTCCTTCCTTCCTTCCTTCCTTTCTCTCTCTCTCTTTTTCTTTCTCCCTCTCTTTTTCTTTCTCCCTCTCTTTTTCTTTCTCCCTCTTTCTTTCTTTCTTCCTTCCTTCCTTTCTTTCTTTCTTTCTTTCTTTCTTTCTTTCTTTCTCTTTCTTTCTTTCTCTTTCTTTCTTTCTTCCTTCCTTCCTTCCTTTCTTGACCCAGTTATCATTGAGTAGATTGTTGTTCAGCTTCCATGTGCACATGGGGTTTCTGTTTTTGTTGTTGTTGTTATTGCTATTGAAGATTAGCCTTAACCCATAGTGATCTGATAGGAGGCATGAGATTAGTTTGATCTTCTTATATCTGTTGAGGTCTCTTTTGTGACCAATTATATGGTCAGTTTTGGAGAAGTTACCATGAGGTACTGAGAAGAAGGGATATTCTTTAGATTTAGGATAAAATGCTCTATAGATGTCTGTTGAATCCATTGGCCCATAACTTCTGTCAGTTTCACTGTGTCTCTGTTCATTTTGTGTTTTCTTGATCAGTCCATTGGTAAGAGTAGGGTGTTGAAGTACCCCACAACTATTGTGTGAGGTACAATGTGTGCTTTGACTTTTTAGTAAAGTTTCTTTTATGAATGTGGGTGCCCTTGCATTTGGAGCATTGATGTTCAGAATTGCGAGTACTTCTTGGTAGATTTTTCCCTCAATGAGTATGAAGTGTCCTTCATTATGTTTTTTTATGACTTTTGGTTGAAAGTCAATTTTATCTGATAATAGAATGGCTACTCCAACTTGTTTCCTGGGACCATTTTCTTGGAAAATTGTTTTCCAGCCCTTTAAGGTAGTGTTTATCTTTGATACTGAGGTGATATTTCTGTATGTAGGAAAATGCTGGGGCCTCTTTATGTATCAATGCTGTTAGTCTATGTATTTTTGTTGGGGGAATTGATCCATTGATGTCAAGAGATATTAAGGTATAGTCAATGTTGCTTCCTGTTATTTTTGACTTTTTTTTGTTTGTGTGGCTATCTTCTTTTATGTTTGTTAAAAGAAGATTATTTTCTTGCTTTTTCTAGGGTGTAATTTCCATCCTGTGTGGGCATTTTCCATCTATTAGCCTTTGCAGGGCTGGATTTGTGGAAAGATATTGTGTAAATTTTGTTTTGTCATGAAATATCTTGGTTTCTCCATCTATGGTAATTGATAGTTTTGCTGGGTATAGTAGTCTAGGCTGGCATTTGTGTTCTCTTAGGGTCTGTATAAGATCTGCCCAGGATCATCTAGCTTTCATAATCTCTGGTGAGAAGTCTGGTATAATTCTGATAGGTCTACCTTTATATGTTACTTGACCTTTTTCCCTTACTGCTTTTAATATTCTTTCTTTGTTTAGTACATTTGGTGTTTTGATTATTATGTGACAGAAGGCATTTCTTTTCTGGTCCAATCTATTTGGAGTTCTGTAGGATTCTTGTATGTTCATGGGCATCTCTTTCTTTAGGTTAGGAAAGTTTTCTTTTATAATTTTGTTGAAAATATTTACTGGCCCTTTATGTTGGGAATCTTCACTTTCTTCTATACATATTATCCTTAGGTTTGGTCTTCTCATTGTGTCCTGGATTTCCTGAATGTTTTGGGTTAGGAGTTTTTGCATTTTGCATTTTCTTTGACTATTGGGTCAATGTTTTCTATGGTATTTTCTGCATCTGAGATTCTCTCTTCTATCTCTTGAATTCTGTTGTTGATTCTTGCATCTATGACTCCTGATTTCTTTCTTAGGTTTTCTATCTCCAGAGTTGTCTCCCTTTCTGATTTCTTCATTGCTTCTACTTCCATTTTTATATCCTGGATGGTTTTGCTCAATTCCTTCACCTGTTTGGTTGTGTTTTGCTATAATTCTTTAAGGGTTTTTTGTGTTTCCTCTTTAAGTGTTTCTACATGTTTATCTGTGTTCTCCTGTATTTCTTTAAGAGAGTTATTTATGTACTTCTTGAAGTCCTCTATCAACATCATGAGATGCTATTTTAAATCAGAGTCTTCCTTTTCTGGTGCATTAGGGTGACTAGGACTTGTTGTGGTGGGAGAACTGGGTTCTGATGATGCCAAGTAGCCTTAGTTTCTATTGCTCGTATTCTTTTGTTGTTGTTGTTGTTGTTGTTTTTGTTTTTTGTTTTGTTTTTTTTACTTTTTATTATTTTTTTATTTACATTGCAAATGATTTCCCCTTTTCTGGGTCCTCACTCCCCGCAAGTCCCATAAGCCCTCTGCCGTCCCCCTATTCTTCCATCCACCCCTTCCCAATTCCCTGTTCTGGAATTCCCCTATACTCTTGCACTGAGTCTTTCCAGAACCAGGGGCCACTCTCCATTCTTTTTGGACATCATTTAATTTGTGGATTATGTCCTGGGTATTCAAAGTTTCTAGGCTAATATCCACTTATCAGTGAGTGCATACCATGATTGATCTTTTGAGACTGGGTTACCTCACTTAGTATGATGTTCTCCAGCTCCATCCATTTGTCTAAGAATTTCATGAATTCATTGTTTCTAATAGCTGAATAGTACTCCATTGTGTAAATATACCACATTTTTTTTATCCATTCCTCCGTTGAAGGACACCTGGGTTCTTTCCAGCTTCTGGCTACTACAAATAGGGCTGTTATGAACATAGTGGAGCATGTGTCCTTATTGCATGCTGAAGAATCCTCTGGATATATGCCCAGTAGTGATATAACAGGGTCCTCAGGAAGTGACATGCCCAGTTTTCCAAACTGATTTCCAAACTGACCGCCAGACTGATTTCCAAAGTAGTTGCACCATCTTGCAATTCCACCAGCAGTGGAGGAGTGTTCCTCTTTCTCCACATCCTCGCCAACACCTGCTGTCTCCTGAGTTTTTGACCTTAGCCATTCTGCTGGTGTGAGGTGAAATCTCTGGGTTGTTTTGATTTGCATTTCCCTAATAATTAATGATGTTGAACATTTCTTAAGGTGTTTCTCAGCTCTCCAAAGTTCTTCATGTGAAAATTCTTTGTTTAGCTCCGTACCCCACTTTTTAATGGGGTTATTTGGTTCTCTGGGTTCTACTTTCTTGAGTTCTTGTATATATTAGATATTAGCCCTCTGTCGGATTTAGGGTTGGTGAAGATCCTTTCCCAGTCTGTTGGTTGACATTTTGTCCTTTTGACGGTGTCCTTTTTCTTACAGAAACTTTGTAGTTTTATGAGGTCCCATTTGTCAATTCTTGATCTTAGAGCATAAGCTATTGGTGTTCTATTCAGGAACTTTTCCCCTGTGCCCATATCTTCCAGGGTCTTCTCCAGTTTCTTTTCGATTAGTTTCAGTGTGTCAGGTTTTATGTGGAGGTCCTTGATCCATTTGGAGTTGAGCTTGGTACAAGGAGATAAGAATGGATCGATGCACATTCTTCTGCATTCTGACCTCCAATTGAACCAGCACCATTTGTTAAAAAGACTATCTTTTTTCCACTGGATGCTTTCAGCTCCTTTGTCGAAGACCAAGTGACCATAGGTGTGTTGGTTCATTTCCGGGTCTTCAATCCTATTCCATTGATCTGCTTGCCTGATATTGTACCAATACCATGCAGTTTTTATCACTATTGCTCTGTAGTAGAGTTTAAAGTCTGGGATATTGAATCCCCCTGAAGTTCTTTTACTGTTGAGAATAGTTTTAGCTATCCTGGGTGTTTTGTTATTCCAGATGAATTTGAGTATTGCTCTTTCTTGCTCTATGAAGAACTAGGTTGGGATTTTTATGGGAATAGCATTGAATCTGTAGATTGCCTTTGGCAAGATGCCCATTTTTATTATATTAATCCTGCCAATCCACGAGCATGGAAGGTTTTTCTATTTTCTGAGACCTTCTTCAATTTCCTTCTTCAGAGATCTGAAGTTCTTGTCATATAGGTCTTTCACTTGTTTGGTTAGAGTCACCCCAAGATACTTTATGCTGTTTGTAGCTATTGTGAAGGGGGTCATATTTCCCTAATTTCTTTCTCAGTCTGCTTATCCTTTGAATATATAAAGGCTACTAATTTGCTTGCGTTGATTTTGTAGCCAGCCACTTTGCTGAAGTTGTTTACTAGCTCTAGGAGTTCTCTAGTAGAGTTTTTAGGGTCACTTAAGTAAATGATCATATCATCTGCAAATAGTGATAGTTTGACTTCTTCCTTTCCAATTTGTATCCCTTTGACTTCATTCTGTTGTCTAATTGCTCTAGCTAGGACTTCAAGAACTATATTGAAAAGATATGGAGAGAGGGGGCAGCCTTGTCTAGACCCTGATTTTAGTGTGATTGCTTCAAGTTTCTCTCCATTTAGTTTGATGTTGGCTACCGGTTTGCTGTATATTGCTTTTACTATGTTTAGATATGGGCCTTGAATTCCTGTCCTTTCCAAGACTTTTAGCAGGAAAGGATGCTGAATTTTGTCAAATGCCTTTTCACCATCTAATGAAATGATCATGTGGTTTTTTTCTTTGAGTTTATTTATGTAGTGGATAGCATTTATGGATTTCCTTATATTGAACCATCCCTGCATCTCTGGGATGAAGCCTACTTGATCAAGTCACAACATACACAAATCTATGGGACACAATGAAAGCAGTGCTAAGAGGAAAACTCATAGCTTTGAGTGCCTCCCAAAAGAAATTTGAGAGAGCTTACACTAGAAGATTAATGGAACAACTGAAAACCCTGGAACAAGAAGAAGCTTATTCACCCAGGAGGAGAAGAAGACAGGAAATCATCAAACTCAGGGCTGAAATCAATCAAGTAGAAACCAAGAGAACCATACAAAGAATCAACAAAACCAAAAGCTGGTTCTTTGAAAAAATCAACAAGATAGATAAACCTTTAGCCAGACTAACCAAAGGGCACAGAGAAAGTATCCAAATTAACAAAATTAGAAATGAAAATGGAGATATTACAACAGAAACCGAGGAAATTCAAAAAATCATCAGATCCTACTACAAAAACCTATACTCAACACAACTGGAGAATCTGGAGGAAATGAACATTTTCTTAGATAGATACCAATTTTCAAAATTGAACCAGGATCAAATAGACCATCTAAACAGACTCTTAACCCCTAAAGAAATAGAAGAGGTCATAGATAGGCTTCCAACCAAAAGAAGCACAGGACCAGATGGTTTCAGTGCAGAATTCTATCAGACCTTCAAAGAAGACTTAACACCAATACTCTTCAAACTTTTCCACCAAATAGAAACAGAAGGAACACTATCCAACTGCTTCTTCGAAGCCACTATTACGCTGACACCAAAACCACACAAAGATCCAACTAAGAAAGAGAATTTCAGGCCAATTTCCCTTATGAATATCAATGCAAAAATACTAAATAAAATTCTTGCCCACCGAATCCAAGAACACATCAAAACGATCATCCACCATGATCAAGTATTGCTTGTATTCTTGTGTTTGCCTTTTGCCATCTGATTATCTCTGGTGTTAGGTAATCTTGCTGTCTTTGATTGTAGCTTGTCTGTCCTGCCAGCCTGTGTGTCAGTACTCCTGGGAGACCAGTTCTCTCTGCAAGTTCAGCTCTGTGCTTGCAGGTATGTAGGCCCTCCTGGGAGACCAGCTCTCTCCTAGTGGTATTTGTGTATGTAACTCTGTGGCCCAGAGTTATCTCTGGGTGCAGACAGAAATTGAAAGCTTCCAGTCCCAGGCTTCTGTTTCCTGAGTGTTTTGTATGGATACCTTTGAGCAGCAGGGGTGTTGCTACCTGCACTCACAGGCCTGTCTGCACTCAAAAGAGCTAGCTATCTCCCTGTGCCACCTGGGTATGGAGCTCTATAATGGAGGATCCTCATCAGCTGGTGCACAGAAACTACAAGGCTCCTGTTCCAGGCTTCCCCTGGGTTCCTGTGTCCTGTGGGTTCCAGGCATGTTCCTCTGAAAAGAAGGGGTGTTTCTAACTGCACTCACAGGTCTGCCTGCACTCCTGGAATACTAGCTATCTCCCTGCACCACCTGGGTATGGAGCCCTGTGGCAGAGGATTCTCACCTGAAGCAGACAGAAACCAGAAGCGATTATCACACTTTTAAATGTATAACAGAAATCTAGAGGACATTTAACAGAAAAATGTAAGCATTTACATAACTTATGTATTACAAGTTCATGGAATAATTTCTACATAATTCTGTAAGCCTTTAATTATCAAAGTTCTCATTCATAGTTATTACCTTCATATAAACAATAGAAAAATTTAAAATTAACTATTTAAGTTTATGAAATTTATATCACTTACACATTCCCACAAATATGAAGATCAATTTTTCCTTATGATAGATCCAACAACGCACTTTTCTTCCACATTCATTAATATCCCAGAAACTACAACATAAAGCTGCGTGTCTTGTAAAAAATATTGGTGCAGGGACTGATCCTATAAAGAAGTCAATGATTAGAAAGAAGTACTTCATTAAAAAAAAAATCAGGATACGAATAATTTCTTCTCAAGAAACACACACACACACACACACACACACACACACACACACACACACACAAGATCCTCTAAAAAATATGTAAAATTCTGTAAAAGCCTTTTCTCTATTGGCTTAAAAACTTGATAATCAATATCCTGATGCTTACATATACACCAATGTTAGTAGTTTGTAATGATTTTAGAATTCTGTTCATGCTGTTGTTTGCAACATACATATTTACAGCAAAGGAACTATACTACATGATTTTTTTACTCCAACTATCTTTAAAGATGAGACTTTTAATAACCAAAAGTGACTTCATACTATTAATTGATTGCATTCTCTTGTCTATTTCTCTTAAGAATGTTCTCTTGTTCTCTGGAAATATATTCCAAGTGTCTCCAGTGGATGTTTGAAACTATATGTGGCACTAACCTGTTTGTACATACATAAACACAAACAAACTCTGGCTTGTGGTGTGTGTGTGTGTGTGTGTGTATGTGTGTATGCATGCGTGTGTGCTTTAAATGTTTTTTGATGTGTTGCTATCAAGTAAATCACATTTTTATTAGAAATTTTCTTTCTTTACATTTCAAATGTTATCCTCTTTCCTTATTTGCCTCTGAAAATCCCCCATTCCTCAGTGTCCTGACCTGGCATTCCTCTACACTGGGGCATCCAGGCTTCACAGGACCAAGGGCCTCTCCTCTCATTGATGTCTAACTAAGCCATCCTCTGTTACATATGTAGCTGAAGCCATGGGTCCCTCCATGTGTACTCTTTAGTTGGTGATAAAACACATGTCTATTCATATTCTTTTAATTTAGCTTAAAAGCTAGTGAGATCATAAATCATCTATCATTCTTCGTTTTGATGGACTCATCCTCTATTCCTCTCCCCTACATCTCATTCCCATTCCTTTAAAACCACAGCACCCAGTATTTCTCTCTGTGGTTTCATATCACATGAGTTTTATCATTCTCCTTTATATACTTTTCCTCAAACTGCAACACCATTGTTGTATATGTAACTTCTTCATGAAAACTTCATTTTCTCTGAGGCTTTCCTGGCCCTTCTTTTGCTGCTCTATTATTCCACTCTGCCAAAACCCCTCTATTCCCTACGTTCTACCTCTCAACTTTCATCTCAACTATATTCTGCCATCCATCCCCCCCACACCTCCCCCCCCAACACCCCGCACCAAGTACATCCATCCTATTAAGCAATGGGCCATTTCTAGTTTCAACATCTACTTTGGATAAAACCTACAAATGATCAGAACCTATGATCCACATACGACTAGGAACATCTAGAATTATATTGTTGGACATGAGTGACCTCACTCAATATAATTCCTTTTGGTTATGTGCATTTTCCTACAAGTTTCTCAATGTCATTTTTCATTACTGGTAAACAAAGTTATACTATGTATATGTATGCATCCTCAGGGCCCATTCATCATCTGATGACTATCTAAGTTGCCATTCTTATCTGTAACACAATATAAAATCAATGAGCATGAATATGCTGGTATCTATGTGATAAGATATCAGTTCCTTTGTTTATATGCCCAGGAATGATAGAATAAGGTCATGTGATAAGAATTATTTCAGAGTTTGAACATATGTGTACCACATTTGTAAATAACACTCTCTATGAACATACGTAATGTTAAGTGAAAATCTCAGTAACAACCACATTTTTCTTTCTGTTGGTTATTTGTTAGGGAGGCTGTAGAGGCACTTGAAACAATATGGTCTAGGGACATTGATGATAGTACCACCACATCTAGACTCTATGACCAGATTACTGAAGACAAAACACACTTTAGTTATAGCACACAGAGAAAACTGCCCTGAAATCTCTTTGCTGACTAGTGTTCATAGATCTGTGCAAGTTTTTCTGATGGAGAAAAGTAGGGTATTATCCATGGCCAGAACAAAGTACAGCACACCGCTTTCAGGCAGTTAGTGCCCATGGTGCAATAGTGGCAAGACTGTTTATATGACAACCAACCCCTTTTTAATTGAATCGGAGAACTCTTCTGCAGGAGGAAATTTATGAATACTAATATAAATATGGCCAAAAACTATGATTAGGGAAAATATTACACAGAACATATTTCTTATGGGAATCCACAAGCATACAAGTATAGCATTATCTTGAATATGTGGATGTTTTATAAAATCTATAATTTGTGTGAGAAGATGAAGGCACTTGAGCTCCAAATGCAAGGCTTCACCTTACACAACATAATTGATGCCTATTTTGTTTAATTGTGTGGCTTATATTTTACCTAACTTCTCTCTGTATTTACTTAACTTCTAAATAGTTCAGAGCAATCTCATATTCAGTTTTGTTTCACTTTACAGCATTACATATTGAAGTTTAAATATATGTGACAATTTACATAGCAAAGATGAACAATTTTGTACATTTAATATAGCTGAAAACACATACCAATGAATCTCCAAATTGTAAATGTCACACCAAGGCTCATTGAATTCCAACTGGCAGGTACACTTCTGAAAGCAAAAAGCAATATTTCCTGTGAGTAGCACATGCTACGTTCATTGTTAAATGTGTATATTATACTTAATTTATACTACAAATATTTAGCTGGTTGACAAAAGTTCAATTTGGCCAATGAACATCATGTTTATCTGTCTATTTAGCCATTATTTAACAAGACTAAAAACTCAAACCTTCTAATTCTTTCCATGGGAGAGAACATTAGAGATTATATCTGACTGAGCCACCTTTTCTTAAGACTACTCAGCTCTCTTTAGCTCTCACGTTGACTTTCCTCCCTCTGCCAGGTGTGGTATTACTTAGAGTCCATTTTGGCATTGTTATGTTCACACTGTATTTTCCTAGTTTGCTGTTTCTAGTGGATTCTATACTCCACAAACTGTATTTTAGTAAGTCTACACTTAACATTCTGGCCTTTGATTGGGTTTTAACTAAATGGCACTTAGAATGAAGGAGCGAGCTTAAATCCAGTCTTTACCTTCAGGATCCTCCCTGTGGTTACATGGGGTGAGTGAGCTCCACAGAAGGTTGTCTTCCTTAGAAGGGCTCCTCTCACTCGCATTCCCTGCAGAGTATGGTGTCTGCATACCACACTATGGAATGGAGTTCCTTACATCCAGCCTACATTTAGTTGTAACTTTATTCAGTTTTCCTTGTATCATCCTATTTCTGAGTTTTCCCTCTTTTATGTGGTACCCTTATTATGTTCACAACTCCAAATGAAAATAAATAAAAAATAACTTTACATCATTTAAAAGAGGAGACACTAACTCACATTCATGAAAACAAGTCTAATTTGTCAAGCTTTACACAGAAAGACGTCATTAAAGGTAGAAAAGGCTTATTGGGAAGAATGAAAGTTCAGCAGGTACAGAAGAATGGTAAAAAGAAAAATCTAAAATTTATTATATACATTCACGAGTAAAAGTTAAGATATTTTATTTCTTTTTTGTTTTTGACAGAAATTTATACAGATTTTAATAAATTTATTCAGTGCCCCCTTATTACAGCAGCCCAGCCCTCCTCTCTTCAAAGATCCATAATTACAAATCTCTTCTCCCCCACCCCATCCTCAGAGATAGAGGAGCTGTCTTGTGTACCAGTCCTCTCTGGAACATCCAGTTACAGCATACCTAAGCACATTCTCTCTCACTGAGGCCCAACAGGACTGTTTGGTGAGAGGAATGTGATCCAATGGCGGGGATTGTCAGAGACAGACATTTCTCCCACTGTTAGGGGATGAACATGAAGACTAAGATTCAATTCTGCTACAAATCTATAGAGGCCTCGGTCCAGCCCCTACTTGCTCTTTGGTTGGCGGTTCAGTCTCTGAAGCCCCACATTGGGCCCAGATCAGTTTACTCTGTGGGTTTTCTTTTGGTGTTCTTTGACTTTCCAGCTTTCTAACTTTCAATCTTCTACTATATTTTTATTGAATGCATCATGTATTTGTTTAAGAAGAAAAAGTAATTAGATCTTTTAAATCAACACCTTGAGCTTTGTGAGAAATATGTATCCATTTTCATTTTTCTACGTACAGATGACCAGTTAGACCACACTATTTAATGAAGATACTTTCTTTTGTCCAGTTTTGAATTCTTTGTCAAAGATGAAGTGTACATAAGAGTGTGGGTTTATTTCAGGGTCTTCAATTCTAATCTGTTGATCGACCATGCAGTTTTTATCACTATTGCTTTGTGGTGCAGCTTGAGGTGATTGATGGTGTTTCCCCAGAAGTCCTTTAATTGTTTAGAATTGTTTTCCCTAGCTTCAGTTTTTTGTTTTTCCATATGAAATTGAGAATTGCTTATACCATGTCTGTGAGGAATTATGTTGGAATTTTGATAGGGATAGAATTTAATCTGTAGATTGCTTTTGGTAGACTAGCCATTTTTACTATGTTAATCCTACCAATACATGAGCATGGGAGATCTCTCCATTTTCTGAGATTTTTTTTTTTATTTTCCTCTTGAGTGGATTGAAGAAGTTCTTTACTCTAAGATTTTTTTATTATTATTTATAACTATTTTGAAGGGTCTTATTTCCTGATATTCTTTTCAGGCCATTTATCATCTGTATATAGGAGGACTACTGATTTGAGTAAATTTTATATCTAACCACCTTGCTGAATTTGTTTAACAGTTGGAGAATGTCTCTGCTAGGATTTTTTTTCGGTTCACATTTGTATACTATTATATCATCTGAAAACAGTGATACTTTGACTTCTTTGCCAATTTGTAGCCCCTTGTTTTCCTGTTGTTGCCATATTGCTCTAGCTAGAACTTCAAGTACTATATTGAATAGGTATATGGAGAGTCCAAGGGTATCAAGAACATCAACATAAAACCAGGAACACTGAATCTAATAGAAGAGAAATTGGTAAAGAGCCTCGAACTCATTGGCGCAGGGGAAATTCCTTAAATAGAATGCCAATGGCTCAGGCTCGAAGATCAAGAATTGATAAATGAGACCTCATGAAACTGAAAAGTTTCTGGAAGGCAAAAGACATAGCAAATATGACAAATATGAAACCCACAGATTGGAAAAAAAATCTTCACTAGCCCCACATCCAATAGAGGCTAATATCCAAAATGTATAAAGAACTCAAAAAGCTAATCTCCTAAAAACAAAACAACCAATTGAAAAACTGAGGTATATAGTTATGAATTCACAGCAGAGGAATCTTGCAGGGCTGAGAACACTTAAAGCAACGTTTAAAGTCCTTAGTTATTAGGAAATTACAAATCAGAAATACTCTGAGATTCTACCTTAAACCACTCAGGATAGCTGAGATCAAAAACTCAGGTGAAGGCATGATGGCAAACATGTGGAGAAATGAAGCACTCCTCCATCTCTTGTGGGATATTTCATAGTGGTCCACCCACTTGGGAAATCAGTCTGGCTGTTCATCAGAAAACTGTAAATAGATCTACCTTATGACCCAGCAATACCACTCTTAAGCATATATCCAAAAGATGCCACACACAGGGCCATGTGCTCTAATGTGTTCATGGAAGACTAATCTGTGAAAGCTAGAAGCTGGAAAAAACCCAGATATCCTATAACTGAAAGGCTAAAGAGAATTTAGCTCATTTACACAATGGAATACTATTCAGCTGTTAAGTATGAGGACATCAATTTTGCAGGCAAATGAATTGAACTAGAAAATATCTGCCTGTGTGAGGTAACTTAGACCCCAAAGGACATGAATGGTATGTACTCAATAATAGATGGATATTAGCCAAAAATGTACAGAGTTCCTAGGATACAATCCACAGTACTTAAGAAGGTTGACAAACAGTAGGGCCCATGTTAGGATGTTTCAATTCCACCTGGGAGGGAGAAGAAAACAATCAAGGGAGTGAGAAGGATGGAGGGATCTAGGTGAGAGAGGGAAAGGAGAGAGAAAAGGGGATGATAATCAGGTATGGTTTTCAGGGTGGGGGAGCAGGTGATAAAAGAGGAAGAAGCCCTGGCAGTCAGCAGAATGAAAGAAATACACAACCTCAAGGGGAGGGGGCTGGGATGTGGGAGTAACCTCTGGAATGTACCAAAGACCTGGGAGGTGATAGATTCTCAGGACTCTAAGGGAGGGACCTACATGAAATGTCAACAGTGTATAGTCCTTGTATAGTCCTTGTATAGTCCACCTCCAGGAGAAAGGCAGGGCATCAAATGCAGGAACGGGGTTGCCATGCCACAGTCAAAAATTCTGACCCAGAATCGTTCCTGTCTCAAAAAAACTGCATGGATAAAACAGAGATGAGACTTAGGGAAAGGTAGCTTTCAATGACGGGCCCAGCATTTCTAGGGAAGGCTGCAAATTTTGACAAGATTACTGATACTGTCCTGTGCTTACAGACTGGAACTCAACACTGCTGTCCTCTGAGAGGCTCAATAAACAGCTGGCTGAGAAAGATGAAGATACTACATGCAACTAATGGGCTGATGTCTTGGACCCCTGTGACTGAATTAGGGAAAGGCTGGAAGAAATTTAGGAGGAGGGTGACCCTTAGGAAGACCAGCCATCTCAACTAATGGGGATCCCTAAGAGTTCTCAAATACTGAGCCACCAGCCAGTAAATGAACTGGATTAAGGTCCTTGACACTTATATAACTGAGAACTGCCTGGTCTGACCTCAATGGGAGAAGAAGTGCCTAACTTTCAAGAGAAACTTGAGGCCCCAGGTTGAGTAATAAAAAAGTAATGAAACAAAGGGAAAAACCAGCACCATGTACTGTACATTCACTATTTATTTCCTTGTACTAAAACTTTAAACATTATCCAAAATGCCTAATTTATAAAATACAGCATTAGTACTCATAATTAATAGTTTCATAATTCCTGCCTCTATCTTTCAGAATTTTGAATATAAAAATGAATGCATTCTTGGGGAAGCTAAACAAGATGTAACATAGCACACAAACCTTCATGCGTGTAAATACAGCTGGCCTCCTTTACTGACTTTTGCCTCCTGATTTTTTCTCTCTTCTACCCTTCTCATGATCTATTAAAGGTTATCACTCTAATTACCTTTAAATGCTTCCA